>NC_136003.1:26008884-26036384 GCF_048128805.1 Centroberyx gerrardi
TTGTGTAACGCAGTAAGTTTGAGACAATAGAATAGTTTGCACTTATGCACATTCATGTCATCACATAATAATTACAAATGTTCACATACAATTACTCAAACAGTTCTGTTTAGTGTGCATCCCCATACAAAGCCAGACTACGCTCCAAAAAGACTTCCATTCAGAAATAGGGCTTTGTGAAATAGGGCCTTGTTATAATTATGGTATTATTCACATACAATTATCCAAACAGCTGAATTTAGCTTTTACATTACAAAGCTAGAGTATTCAGTTTACTGTGTACAAAGCTAGAATGCTCCAAACAGATTTGCACTGACAAAGCTTTGTGAAACAGGAAAGTCATTAAAAGAATAGTTCATTCATTTCAAAATTTCATTTTTGCTTTCTTACCTTGAAAGTACTGTAAAGGCAAACAGAAATGGGAATCCATGCTTTGGTTTAATCCATTCTCTGACAATAATATACAGAGGTGTGACCAAGTCAACTGTGACCGAGTCCCAAGTCAGTCTCAAGTCTTGAGGCACAAGTCTCAAGTCAAGTCTCAAGTCTACATGTAAAAAGGAAACAGGACGGACAAACCCCGTCTTTATTAGTCACTTCACAACCATCAACAACACATGCACACGGCGGCTGGCACACACACACACATGCATTTTTTTTTTTTTTTTTAATGGCGCCGTGAAATTTGTTCTCCGCATTTTTCCCATCTTGGCCCGTCCTTCCTCTGCGGGGCAGGCCAGGAGCGGTGGGCAGCTTCATACAGCGCCCGGGGACCGACTTCTTAACGTTCATCGCTGGTCAGGCGACGATCTTCTTGCATGTTTTTTAGTAGGGGTTCTTATCGATGTTATATGGAGGAAACCCCATGTAGATTACCAAGTCAAGTCCAAGTCAAGTCCAAGTCATTTATGTCAAGTCTCAAGTCAAGTCCCAAGTCTAAATGTAGAACAGCAAGTCAAGTCAGAACAAATCAAGAGTCCAGTATCAATTTAATATCTTAAAGATAACTAAATATCTAGGACTTTTCAATGCAATATGGTTTTAATAGGATAAAAACTTGATAAGAGCATCATGAGTTTGATTTCTGTAATCAGTTTTAACTTCAATAAATTCAATCATTCCATACAAATTCAGAAAACAGAATTTAAATTCAGTCGTCTGCTGGTACAAATCTCATCACTTTCAATCTAAGTCATTTACACAAACGCAAGGGCTCGGATCTACTAACATGTCGTAATTCCAGGCGCAGCACAAAGCAATTGCGGGTGAAATTTGTACCGCCAGCGCATGGTATTTACTAAAGTAGCGCAAGCAATTGAGCGGAGGCGCAGATAATTAATTATAATTGCGAATGCGCAAATATAAGGGCCAAACAATGCGTACAATAGCCTATTTGCGGCAACGTAATGATGGACAAAAGAAGCGCAAATTTCTCTCCAGTGGAGCTGGAAGTGTTGGTGGCAGAGAAGAGAGATGTTTTACCCGCGCGTAACGATATATGGAACGATATAACAAATGAAGTGAATGCAGTTGGGCACCACAAGCGCGATTTAGCGGCGGTAAAAGCGCTGGTATATGAGGAGGTGAGCCAAAATGCTTACCATAAATAAGCCAAAGAGGAGCCTTAACTCCCTTGGAGGAGCAGCAGGAGCCTGACTGAGACACAGGTGCCAGTGTGGGAGGGATGGAGACCTGGTGAAGGTATGAAGCCGCACACACACCTCTCCACGGAGAGGTTATTACGCACACATGTTTTAGCTGCATTGTTCATCAAGGCAAGGCCGCTTAGATATTGGCTCATAATAAGTGTCAGCAAATCCAGAGAAGAGTGTGCGAGCGTGCGTTTTCCTTTTTGTATATTTAGGTAATAGTCTGCATATTGAGTGCGTATTCTGCTACTCTGCCAATGACGCGTAAATGGTGTATTTTTAAATCAGCATACCCGTTTAAACCTGATTGGAATTATAATAGGGATGCGATCTAATGTCTACATGTTATGATGTGTAGGTGTCACCGGTTCCAGAGCCAGTCTCGTTGGAGCCATTCTGTGCGCAAAATGATAAGACATGCTTTTCCTAGGTCTTAAATTCCGTGCGCAATCAACAGGTGTTAACGGCCACCGCCTCTTGATAAATCACGCCCTCTGCCAATTTACATAAAACCCTCCGTTAATTTTGCGCTTCATCCTTGGAACACCCAAGACTGTGACTCGAGTCTGACTCGAGTCCAAGTCATGTGACTCGAGTCCCCACCTCTGATAATATAGCAATAATGATAGAGCTGGACCCCATTGCAAAAACAAAGTTGCTTGTTTATTGAATGGAATACATCACCAATAGTTACCATACTTATTACCATATTATTAAAAATCTGTATTTTTACCTGAAACCAGACTCGCAACAGACTCTCTCTCACCTCCATGTTTGTTTTCATCTCAAGCAATGGCTTCTTTAATTTCTTCATTCCTTAAAGTGGTAATCAGCGATATCTTGGGGGAGGGGTTGACATCTTTGTTGCTAAGCGCTCATCGCTGTGGTGTTTCTGCACTGCTCTTCCCAGAGATCACCTGTCAATCAAACAGTGTGTCCAGTACTGTGACGTCTTATTCCTTGGATTTTCTGTTGATGAAGTTTGATTTTCTGTAGGTGGCGCTCTTTTCTTTGTCTGTTCAGCCATGGTGGCTATCGCTGCTCATGCTAACTACACAGTTCTATTTATTCTATTCTATTCTAACTTGTTTATTCCAAACAAACTGGAAACATGAAAACTTCCTGTGCAGCAGAGGATTTTTCCTTGGAGAGACGTACCTGACAGCAGGTGTTTAAAACAGCTGTTATATCAATCAGCAATAGAAAGTAGCAAAATGGACATTTATTTTTATGAAAATATCTTAGATTATTACTTTAAAATATGTGCTGCAGACATGCAAATATTTTAATGGGGATTTTTACTATCAAACAGTTTTTTTCTACACGTCCAGACCAGTGATGAAGCCAAAAAAAAGTCACATTGCCCCTGAGTCTGACCGTCAGCATATGCCCAGCTCAACCTTGTACTTTCCCTGCACCGCTCCACCCCTCCTTCTTTACTCCCCATCACACTGCGCTGTGAATAATTAGCTCTGTCCACAGGTGGGGGCCGTGATGCGGTGGGTTTGGCAATCAGACCCGAAATAGGCCTGCTCCTCTCCCCCTCGTAAAACGCCTGGACCCTTTTTCACTTTTATGGACGGAGGAGTAATATATGGCTTTATTTACGAGGACAGGGCCTGACAGATTTAATATTTTAATTCGGTTTTATGACCTGAACATAGGGCCGCGCAGGACTCTTTATGAGCCTCGCTCCGCCACCAGCGTGGACGGACGGAGCGGCGGGGACCACCGGGCCGAGGCGGGAGGGCAGGGACTGACGGAGACAGCCATTCCTCAAGCGTCTCCGCCTAAATACAGAACATATCTCTGCCTGCTCCGACTCCCAACAACCCCTCCTCCCCCACATGTCTCTATCATCCGTCTACAGTCCTCCTCCCCCCTCCCGTCACCCCTCGGCCCATAACTCCAATGAGAAGACATGGCCATGGAGCAGACAGTGCAAGTCTAATAGAGGGGAGATTGATGGTTCAAACGATTCGGGGCTGGTACTGAGGGGAGATTCATGGCTCAGACAACTCTAGAGCTATTGGTTTAGAGATTGATGAATCAGAAGATACAGCTCTAAACTTTCTAAGCTTTTCATGGCTTCAGCAATACCCTGCCAATACTTTGAGAGTTCAGGGTTCAGACCATTAACAGCTGATAGTGGAGCGAGATATGGGGGGGGGGCATTGAGGGTTGATAGATGAATGTGATGATTTAAACACTTCTGTGTAGATTGGTGGTCATTCTAAAAGCAGAAGTCAAATAGTATTTCACAATGAAAAAAAATACCCACACCCATCTAGCGCCATGAAAAGTTTGATTACTTTTAATGGAAATCAATAGGCTTTCAGCACTCTCTCTCCAAGAGAATTTTTAATCAAGAGAAATTCATTATTTTCGAGACCGTACCATTTTAGAGCCCCCCTACCACACACACACACACACACACACACACACACACACACACATTCTCCTCTCTCTCAAGAAAAAGAAACAATAATAACCAAGATTCCCTATAAAATGGAGATCAGTTTTTGTCCACTTTCACCAATCAAGGCATTCATTGGATGACGCAAAATTTACTCCACAGGTGGATTTAGGAAAACTTCCAAAAAAGAAACTTCGAGAAAAAACAGCAGAGGTCTTCAAAGCTCCATATCCTGTGGGACCCGGTGCAGTTCCCATGGGAACTGGCAAATGACTGGCTGAGCACCTTGAGCGACTCCGCGGCCTCACCCCTCCAGCACAGCGCTGGGAGAACACAGTGATTATCGATCTGTCTGAGGGGCAAACGGCTCAACCAATCAATGCGCTCTTTGAGTCCCCCAAGGATTGTGGGATAGAGGAGGAACAGTGGGGGGAGGGAGGGGAGGGAGGGGGGGGTTGCTCAAGTGGCAGTGCCAGAGTGATTTCTGCCCAACACAAATCACCAGCTTAATTGATGGGCCTGAAATTGGTTTAAAAGGCCTGGTGCCCCGTCAAGGCAGTGTGCCATTTATAGGTATTAGTGTCATTATCCCCCTGGGGATGGAGGCGAGAATCCGGTCAGCGGGTAAGCAGGCCGGGACAGCGGCACCGCATGACAAACTCAAAGCACTTTACAGCCTGATTGTACAGAGTTACATTTCACACCACTCACTGCCTCAGTCCTGCATGAGCAAGTCTAACTATTACTGTTAAGTGTGCACCCAGTGCTGAATACAAGTCACAGTGCATACTGATTACCCTCACTGAAAAAAAAAAAACACTTGGCAGAGGCTTGGCAGAAAAACTAAAATCTTAAAGATCCCATGAAATGGCATCTTTGCTTCCTTGATTTGATGTTTGATTTCCTGTTGAAACAGGATGTTGGGGCGGGACATAATGCAGTGAGGGATCATAAAAAGTCTAAATAAAAGCCTAAACCAGTGGAATATGAGTCAGGGAGAGAAAGGCAGTTTTATTTGATGGGATGGGTGCGGAGGGGCAGGATTGTTCAAAAAAATCGGATGGTTTTATTGGTTCGAAATTTATATTTACGCCTACTAGTGCAGCATGAGGTCACCATGAAAGATACTCTGTTTTCCAGGCAGTAAAGGTAATGGGAGGTCATTTCAGGGGGACTCTAAAGGATTAGAACAGAAAGCAGCAACAAGGCGAGTCCTGGAAACAAAGATGAACCCAACTATAAGTGACTTTACACACCAGAACCAAAACCGGCAAATACGTTGTTCTTGTGGAGTGTACTCGGTCTGGGGAGAGCATAGACACACCGGCTTCGGTGAGAGACTGATGTTTAGCTCTGGGCCTTCTTCTACACAACAAGTCAGATACTGATCAAACTGAAGGCCAAGGATGAGCTCGCCCCCCGGAGCTGACTAAATAATTAACAGGCCCTTAATTAAACCCATAAGCGAACGTATGACCTCTGGCCCCCAGAGAGCCACAGGGGGTGTAGGGAGGGGGGAAAGGGGTGGGGTGGGGGGGGGGGGGTCATAACATTATAGTAACAAACAGGGGGGGAGAAAGTGGTACGGTGAGCAGATACTGCAGCACGGCCTGGCCAGCTCATTTAGTTTGACATTTCTGTAGAGCCATCGCCCCAGGAAGTGACTGTGGAAGGAGGGAGATAGAGAGGCATCTCACTCACAGGACCGACGCTCCGAGGTCCAGCTGAGCCCAGGTGAACGAGAGACAAGAGAGCGATCAATAAGGCGATGCTTTGATAGAGTGTTTGTGAATGGCTACATTTCCACCTATTGAGCTTTCTGAGTTTCTAATAAGGGGCAAGATTTATAACGGCAGCTAACTAATGACTGAACACTTGAATGGTGAGCTGATACACGGCTGCCAGCCAGAATCTGATCACCAGTGAATTGCATGGGAAGCGTAATGATTTTAACCATTCTCTAACCGCCTTTTAATGATATTTATCACAAATTCCACTTCCAAATTATTATCAAATTCAAGATGCCATTTGTGTGAATCTAATATTTGATTGTGACAGACTTCAAAATTTATTCTTCATTTAAATGAAATTAGATGAAGAGTTAAAAAAGACTGCTATATCGTGCAATTACTTCTTCCATCTCCAATTAGGCCCACAGCAATGTCTTCTCTCCTCTAACTCCACCAAATATTAAAAGACATGGGGCATAAGATCTAAAAATGCCATCATTTTCATCAGCCTAATATTGCAGAAACGGGAGTAAGATCATCTTTCTCATTGGTTACAGTGACAGCGCTCTCATTTAATCAAATTAAATCTCAAGAAGCATGTCACGCCACACACCCCCTACACATTCTCTCACACACACACACACACACACACACATACACGTTTCAATCTTCTCACATGCTTGCACACACTTACTCTCAGGCTCTTTCTTTTGCTTCCCAATGGCACAAACACTCAGAGATCCAATCAATCACACCCCTGCTCAGACACTCACACACACACACACACACACACATGCACACACACACACACACACACAGGGCAAAAGGTGCTTAAGCGGAGTTGCTCTAAGTTCACTACCTGACCAATGACATCCATTCTCTTACCCATCACTCCGTGGGCGTGATCATTTGAGCTTTGGCACAGAGCAGAGCAGAAGATAAGTCTCTCTCACTCTCTCTCTGTCTCTCTCTCTCTCAGAAACTGCCCACCCTGACGCATGCGCCTCTTTTAAACGATCGTAAAGAGGAAATTAATCTCTCCCTGGGTTGCTGTGGCAGGATATTAATCTAGCAGCTTCACTCATCTCCTCGTCTCTTCTCTCTTCCCTGATAATCCCTGCCTCATCAACAACATATGCAAACCACAGGTGGAGGAATAGAGTAATCGATTAGAATGTGCACCCCCCCCCCCCCCCCCCTCCACATTGTTGCAGTTGTGTAATTTGCCTGTCAATGTTCATCTTGGAAGGGAAATCAGTTCAAGTTTGGCTGTAGCCCAGTCTCAACCTTCAATTTAGCATGGGTTGGTCTTTGTCAATGTAGGTCAGTAACTCAAAGTTCTTTCATCACCGTATTCCACTTGCTTAGTGATCACTATGAACCTACAAAACAACTACAAGGCAACAGTGAACAAGTTGTTCCCCCATGAATGAAGCAGTCCCCCTCTGGGCCAATCAGTACCAAATGTATCACCTTGTTCTGACCTGTAATTGTCGCCCCACTCTTGGACCTTGAGCCATCAGTATAATACTGAAAATGCCAGAATGCAGTGGTGAGATGCATCATTTCCCCAGATTTCACCAAAATCCTATCAGTGTTGTCAGATATCACATGACATGAACAAACAAACAAACACACAAACAAACATGGCAAATGAACAATGTAGCTGTCCGCCTTCGACCAAAGAGTGTCATTTTATAAAATGCTGGAACACAGTGGTGAGAAGCATCATTTCCCCAAATTGTATCATAATCCAATAGTGTCTCATATCCCACGTGACTCAAACAAACGAACAAACAAACGAGCAAACGAATGAACAAACAAACGAACAAACAAAACAAACCAGAACACAGTGGTGAGATGCATCATTTCCCCAAATTGTATCATAATCCAATAGTGTCTAATATCCCACATGACTCAAACAAACAAACAAACAAACGAGCAAACGAATGAACAAACAAACGAACAAACAAAACAAACCAGAACACAGTGGTGAGATGCATCATTTCCCCAAGTTTCATTAAAATCCAATCAGTGATGTCAGATATCACATGACATGAATGAACAAACAAACACACAAACAAAAATGGCAAATGAACAATGTAGCTGCCGTCGTTTGGCCAATGAGTGTAATTTTACAAAATTCTGGAACACAGTGGTGAGATGCATCATTTCCCCAAATTTCATCAGAATCCGATCAGTTTTGTCTGACAAATGAATGAATGGAGGGAGACTGATTTCATCATGGGCTACAAAAATATCGCTTTATGAATAGTATCCCTATAGTTCCCTATATGCAGCTTGACGTAATGTCTGCCCCTGGGTATATTTATCGCTGGGTTATTCCAGAGCAGCGCTGCTCAGTCGAGGCTGAGGAGCCTCCAGTGAGAGCCGATAAAGCAACATGATTCTTATCTGAGCGTCGTATTAACCCTGCTGCTGCTCCCAGGGTTCACACCGGCCCTACGCAGCATGGTGAGGCCGCCATGTTTCCCCTGGGGGAGAGGAATGGGGCTGATAAAGCTAAGTTCATTATCTCTTACTGACACATCGGTCAAGGGTCAGGCCTAATCTGAGCCCCGAGGAGCCCGGTCACTTGGCCACTCTGCGACCTGGCTCTGTTACAGCCCTTAATCGGATCCGAGGTTAATGTGCTCCCTCTCCATGACAAAAGCAGCGAGAGGGGAGAAGGCGTCTCCTAGCCTCACCGTGAGAGAAATAAGCACCCTCTCGCCTTCCCCGGAGATCTAACACTTAGCCCACACCGCCGAGCCATGACTCAGAAGAAAAGAGCACGGCGCAAAATAAACATCATTAACCCACAATTAAAATCCTGTTCTCTGTCCTGACATCCTTTATTGTTCTCATATCTCTGTCCAATTACAACATGCTGGAGTGATTACGGCTGCATTAAAAAGTAATGAAGTTATATGAGCAGGGCCATTTCCACAGGGCAATCTGACAGAAGGTGGAGAGGAAGGAAATCACTGAGGCTGGTGGAGGACCTGCTCATCCCTGCCCATGAGGTGAAATGTCAACGAGATGAGTCTGGAGCACCCAGGAACATCCACTTTTCGACTGATTCTCCCTTGTGGCAAACTGCAATCAATCACTCTGCCTCCCGGGTAGCCATTATTTTGTAGCTTTTTAACTGGTCAACATGATCTTGTATCCATGGAGACAAGGTCTTACCCAGAGGGCATGGGATATAAATGGCTGCAGAGTCTCCCTAATGTGTGTTAAAGGATTTGAGTCAGTAACACATTCATGCAATGGTCAAGGCTAAGGCAGCAGAATTAACTGCACATCTTTTTTTGCCAATACTATGAGTGCATTTATGTGTTCAGATCACACATTTCCGTGCGTGTGTGCGTATATGTGCACATGTTTACGTATGTTGCTGTGTAAACACACACTTGTGTTTGTGCGAGGGAACAGGCAATGAATTGCCTGAGTGAGGCTGTTAAGCGAGGGTCAGAGATGAGAGCAAGGCAATTTGAGGTTGGAAATGAGTGATGTCCTTTCTCATTTGAGCACCATAGAAGCCCCAGCCTCCCAGATGCCACCTCCTCTTATATATCAACATGCCCATTGTGTTTCAGCTCCCTTCTGCTCTGTTTGTCTCTTAGCACAATGAAGAAAGAGATAAAAGGAGGAGTGGTAAAACAACTTTGAGCCACAGTGATTTGGAAATGAAATATCAGCTACGGCCTGTGAAGAGGGGGTAATCTCACTTTAGAGGAAGAGACAGCAGATGAAAAAGGGAGGCGAGGGGAGAGAGGGGGGGAGACAGGGAGAGAAAGAGAGAGAGAGAGAAAGAGAGAGAGAAAGAAAGAAAGAAAGAGAGAGAGAAAGAGAGAGAGAGAGAAAGAGAGAGAGAGAGAAAGAAAGAGAGAGAGAAAGAGAGAGAGAGAGGGGAGAGAGAAGATGGGAAGTAGGGTGGAGGGGTAGATGGAGCCAGTGTCTGAGCTGCTCCACACATGAGTGGAGATCTGACACTGACACAGCACTGGTCCTGCTGGTCTTAGAGCTGCTGCTGGCAGCACAGAGAGCTACAGCTCCGAGGGAAACTGTAATGCTCCCAGGGATGGAAAATAGATGGATGGATGGATGAAGGGAGGATGGATGGATGAATGGCTATATGGCCAAATAGATGGATGGATAAATGAATCAGCGGATGAATAAATTATGGTTGAATGGGAGAGTAGACAATTTTTTGACATTTTTTTCTTCATTTTGATAGCAGATACATCGTACAACTGACCGGAGTAACTGAGCTAGCCTGCTTATTTTTCATTTATTCATTTATGGAAATCACTGAGATCATGATCTTATTTGCAGGTTGCCCTGTGTACAAGCACACAAAAAATAATTACACAAAGTTTTGCATTTATTTTGATGAAAACATGTTACCTGGTGTACATGGCTTCATATTTCAGGCATACAGTAGAAGCCACTCATATCAAAATATCTGCTGGGTCCCAGGTCCATCATCAAGCATCTGAAACTGCTAAAGTACGAATGAGGGATTCTCGGCGAGGTCTGTCATGGTTGTGTGACGCATGTTACCATCTTTTATTGTTGCAGACTGTTTTGGAAGGAGCAGAAACAATACCCGGCACAAAACACCAATACAATACAGTCAGAGACTTGCAATAACAGCAGCACAGATGATGACTGGGATTGGCAACACAGGTCAACAACAATGGATTCTTTGATAAGCATCAATCAAGCCGCCGGTCCTCTTGGGGCTTTGATGGAGGGGTTGTGTGCTGTTGTTGAGAGGCTGGCTGGAGATGGAGGTTGGTGGGAACTGATAATGGGCTTCAGTGAATCACAAGAGATGAACCCCAGCTGAGTGATGGAGAGGAAAAGAAAGGAGGAGAGGATGGAGGAGCGAGCAGCGGGGCAAATGAGGAAAAGAAGAGATGGAAGAAGAGAGGAGAGGACGGAGGGAAAGAAAGGGAGGGAATGTGACCAGTGAGACATAAGAAGGATGGAGTGGGCTGGATGAGGAGGGAGGCTAAAGCTGAGCGACACACAACCAGGCCCTGTCCGCCCCCTCCTATACCCCCCACCCCCTCCTACACCCCCCACCCCTCCGCTGGACAGCCAGGCACCATGACGGACGCTCTCCTTCTCTAATGAGTCCCAGTCACAGCTGAACACACCGCTGTGCTTTACAGCACCGACAGAAGGGCCTGCCACCATGAAATACTGACTGCCTGGTACAATTACAAACACCACAACAAATACAGAGCAACACATCCATGGAGGAGTCAAATGAGGCCCTACTGCAATATATTTCCTGTTTGTTTGTGTATTTGAAGGTGTGCATGAAGTGTGTTTTCAGAGTTTTGCCATGACAGGCGAGCAGGACACCTGCGGCGTGCGTTCGCAGCTCGCCCTCCGTCCGCCTTGCTTTCGCCTCTTTGCCACCTGTTCTGTCTTAACTTCCTGAGAGGAGCCAGCCAAGTGCCTACGCCAGATAGCAGCATATCACACAGACAGGCTCCTTTGGCTCAGGGAAAAAAAAAGGAAAAAAAAAAGCTTGTATCATGGAGCGTTCACTCACATTTCACATTCACTAAATCCATTCAGTAATCTCCTTATGCGTGTGACATGGCAGTATCAGAGGAGGTTGTTGAGGTAACTGTCAGAGAATTTGATGCGAGTTCCCTTGTCACAGTCGCTCTGCCTCGCTCCCGTCACTCAGCCCGTCGTGCCCTGAGGGCCCGCTGACAAGAGTGGCATCGGCAGGCGGAGGAATGGCAGCCAGGATGTCCTTGAGGGCGCTTACGCCGCCTCACAAGATATGGATACAAGAATCTCGATGCAAACACGGCGGTTCGCGTTGACTCAAAAAGGCGTTCGTACGCATTCCGCTCTGGCTTGTGGAAACAGTCTTTGATCAAATAAGTGGCATTGATTTTGCGGGGCCAGAGTCTTTGTTGCGGCGTATGTATATTGATCTTGTCCATCTTTGACGTGTCAGGCAGGGGGTGAGCAGTAATGTGAAAAATGACCCCTCTCTGCCGGAGAGCCGATGAGGCCGGGCCAGAACGCAGCGGGGAACCCTGCCATTAAAGCAATGCCCTCTGCCAAGCCACATTTCAGTCTATTATTTTTAAACTTGGGTCTCTTCATGCAATTGGCCCTTACCAAAAAGGATGCAGCCGTTGTAACCCCCCATTTTTCTCAACACTCTTTATAGCTCAGGACTAAAAACACACAAACACATGCGCGCCCACACGCACGCACACACACAAACACACACACCATCTGAGTGTAATCTAGTCCTCACCCCGAGTCTCCTGTGGGTGTCTGTGGTTTGCTGTGCCAGTGAAATGAAAGGAGGCCTCTCTAATAACAGCGAATTTAATACCAGCACTAGTCCCTTAATGAGAGTGCCCTGTGTTTGCTCTAGGCTCATATCCGCAGCACCAGTGGGAGACGAGGCGAGGAACGGAGGGGTGGAAGTGAGGGAGGAGGGAAATGTAGTTAAAATCTCCCATTAGCATCACCTCCAGGGCAAACATGCACACTACCCGGGGGGCGGCAGCGGTGGCAGTGGGGGTGGCCCATCTGCACTGGGCATGCGGTGGCACAGGGGGGCACAAGATGCCCATCCTCGCCTCTGCACAGCTGGAGCTCCTCGGATCGGGGGGGGGGGGGTGCGCTCCGCCGTTAATAACACACAGAAATTACAGTGCCGTTTATTAGAAAACAGCACGACACTGGAGATAGGACAAGAAACAAGCTGCTGCGACGGAGAAGTGGAGCCCTCAGAACGGACGGGAATGATAAATGATGTAAAACAAGGAAATAGGTAACAAATACATATCATTTGATGAAGGGTGTCAGGTGGAGACCTAAGAATAAAAGATGAAAGGAGGAAGCGTGTGGGAGCGTGAAATCATTTGGAGTGTCTGAATGTGTTCCCATTTACATAAGCCTGTGTCTATGTGTATATACAGGATGCATGCACTTGAGATCATGCATGTGTGTATAGTGGCTGTATGTAATGTTACAGCACAGAGAAAGAACAAGAAACAGCCAATGAAGGTGTAAGATCTAGTCAGGTGATGGGAGTCCTTCCAAGATGGTCAAACAATTAACTAGCAATCCTTGGGCGATTAGCATGTCGGCCATATTAAGGAACAAAACTAAACAAAAACAAACCATTGCAATCATCTCTGCTTTAATAGTCTTGGTGAGGTCCCTTGAGTGTTTACTAAACAGAGTGATTGCAGTGGAGATTTGAATATTTAATAACAGGAAGAGATTGGAGAGGAGCTGCGTCTGGGGAGAACAACAATCCGTTTGGACTCGCTGGGCAAATGAGGGAAACTAGGCTGAGCTCATTGAGTTTGTCCCTGTGGTATTAATGAATTTTAAATGAATTTTAGGGAATAGCCATAAATACACTTCAACAACAGTGAGCAGGGAGAGTATTTCTCTGCCTCATATCTAGACAGAATATGTGTCTCTCTACAGCGAAGGTGCCCTGAAACCACGGCTCTGGGTGTTTCGCAGCAGACAGACAGATGTAAGACTTCTCTGGATTGGAAAATTCTCTGAGGTAGATTTGATAGAGACATTTATTCTCCGCCAGCTACACTAGAAAACTCTTCTCCTCTGGGACACGTGTATTTTGAACTCAATATTTTTCTCAATCCAACACTTCCATCATATTGTGCACTTACAGGGATCATACTCACATACACATGTAGATTGGGTATGCCTCTTCAAAAAATCCGAACCCAATTGTGTTTGAATGCAGTGTGCCAGAACGCTTCTGAGCTGAGTTTGTGTTCAAACTCATTCCTCACCCACAACCTCTGGAATATTTGACCTGAGCAATTAGGAGGGCATTAGGAGAGAAATTAGTATATCTTCAAACTACTGCAGTGATGTGAATGTTTCCATAGTAACAATTTTCATATCTGTAAAAAAAAAACAAAAAAAAAAACTGCAAGCACCGTCAACCGACTGTCATGTTGAATTTTCGAATTGAAATATCTGAGTTTTCAAAATGTTCCTCAAACACAAACCAGTGTTTAGATTTTCAAAATCACACAAGGAAATAATAGTTAGGCTATAACTATATACACTTGCTTGTTGATGGCTTGCTGGCCTTCTTTTCCATCCCCAAAATCCTTTGGCCTTTCTAGTGTTTAATGAAACCACACAGCCAAATATGTACAAACTCTGAGGCTTAAATAGCAGACGCTCTGACAACACATGGCAAATTGCAACAGCAAAAAACACACAAATGCTGGACGCGTGCAAACACACGCATAACCATATGTGCACACACACACACACACACACACACAAGCAGAGAGAGAGTGAGACAATTTCTTGCAAGCCCAGTCCAGGTCTATTAGGCAGGCATCAGGCATTCGCTGTGGGCCAGGTCTGGCTGGGCTCCCAGGTTAGAGGACGTCTCCTCCTGGCCCTCTCTTACCATCTGCTCCGTCCAGAAGGCCTGCACCACTGGGGGGGGAGAGCTGGCCCACCAGACACCAGCCCAGAGGAGCGGAGAGAGGGGGGGGAAGGGGAGGGGAGGGGGGGAGGACAGTGAGGAGCAGGGAGGGGCTGAAGGGCGGCATGCTGGGGCTGATGGAGGAGTGGAGAGGGCTGGAGGTGTTGAAAGGGCTGGTTGAGGGGGGCGGGGGGGGGGGGGACAGCCGGGGCAGGGCAGGGCTCAGGTGCCCAGGGGCGGGAGGGGGGTGGGGGGTGCAGGGTCGTCTGTTACCTGTCCACCTCTGACCAAAGCCATCTGCTGCAGGGAGAGAGAGATGAGGCAGGGGGGCAAGGAGCAGGCGCAAGGAAGAAAAAATTGTGAAAAGGTGAAAAAAAGGTGCTGATGTGAGATCTACATTTTTGTTCCGCATTTAAGCTTTAATTAGTATTTCATATTGTGCTCAGGCATGTTCGTTTTTCTAACAAGGCAGGGTAATTGAGAAGGAGAAAGGTAATTGAGAAAAGGGAGGAAATAACATTAATGATGAAGTGAGTGGGCGAGAGAGAGAGAGAGAAAGAGAGAGAAAGAAAGAAAGAGAAAGAAATCATTCTTTTCCGGCATGGATATGAGAGTTTAATTGGACACAGTGCGTTCGACTGGGTGGAGGCAGGGGCTGCTGCTGACGCAGGGAGTTTTGGAAAAATTGGGTTTGAAACAAGAGGGAAATTTCCTCGCTGAAATGAGAGATGGAGCGATACGGCAGAGCTAACACAGGACAAAGAAACAGGTCAGGCACTTCATCTGAACATTACTTTCTCCCCTCTGCCAAATCCCATTCCAAATGAAATACGCCACAGAGTTGGCAATGGAAATTCATCACAGCATTGCATACCGGCTCCTGATCTCTCATCCACTGGCATTATAATTGACACTTCAGAAAAATGCAGCAAGGATGCCTAAGGATACAGAGCATGTATGTCCCTGCTTGTCTATCACAGCTCTGTCCTCTTTTTGTCCTGTGGCCTCGACTGTGGCTCCCTCCCTGCCACACATATGAGGAAATAGACTAAAAGCACTGGTGAAGGTGAAAGTAAGAGATGGGACTGTGGGACAGTGGGATGGACAGAGCTTAGGAGTGGATTTACACAGGGGGCAACTCATCTATCAAACGCTGAATGAGTTGAAATTTAGTCTCAACCGGTGTGCTCCAGACACTTGGATCAATATTCCTTCACACACAAAAAAAATTTTGTAGAGCCCATCTTGTCTCTTTGTTGGCAGAGGCCTGCTCCCCACTGTTTAGATTTTCCTTTCACTGTTGTCCTTTAAAAAGGAGCTCAACACTAAACATTAAAGAGAAAGCATCATAAAAGTCCCCTTGAGGACTTTTAAAGTAAATTGCATTGAGAAACTGACAGCCAACTGTAAGAGAATTAAAAACATACAGAAATGTGATAAAGTATAGTAAGAAAATAAAACCTAAACAACAAACGGTTGTGAATGATGGAGGAAGAGCATAATAACTACGTTACTACTGAGGTGATCTAAATTAGTCCGCTCTCCACCAACGAGTGCAAGTGCAAGTATATGACTCCCATCTACAATTCATCACATCATTGCTGTGAATACCATCAATAAAAACGATTTGTCGGGGAGTCGGAAGCTCGCTGACGGTGGTAAATGCGAGGCAAGCTGTCCGGGGTGCATGCTGCACCTCAGGGCCCGACCGAGTCAATAAGTGGTGAAAGACAGAACTCTCACTCACCAAAAATATCACCCGAGGCAAGATTTCCACCAATTTTTCCAGAAAATAAGAGGAAATTGATGAAGCTCTTTGAAAAAAGCCCCAAGGGATACCCATTGTATCCTCCTCTGTCGTATTTTGGCAGAGACCGTCGTAAACAAAAATCTCAGGATACATGAACAAGAATGTGTAAACTTTTAAACTATTGTGCTTTAAAGTAATAATCTGTGACATCTTCATATAAATAAATATCCAGTTCGCTACTCTCTATCACGGATTGATGTAACACAGCGGTGATTCAACTTACATCCAGTTCAAGTTTTTACATTTGCTGTTCTAAAAACTGTGTCTGGTAGGTCTTTCCTGGAAAAAAATTTATTTGGCGATTTTACGTTTCCGGCAGCAGCAGCAGCGGTTTGTTTGGAATCAACAGAAGAAGAACTGGGTAGTTAGCATGAGCAGCAGAAAATCCAAGGAAAAAGACGCCACAGTACTGGACTCACTGCTTGATTGACAGGTGATCTCTGGGAAGTGCAGTGCAGAAACACCACAGTGATGAACGTTTAGCACCAAAGATGCAGGCAAAACAAAACAAGAAACTATCAAGTGTATGCCTGCAAATCAACTATATGACCAAACTTGCTTCTCAGAGAAAATTGCATCGAAAATTGCATGTCCTCAAAGATCAGCGCTGGGCTAAAAAAAATCATAACCACAAGTTTTAAAGAGTTATTCAGTGGCCTGAACAATTTTTTTTATCATTGTTTATGATGATATAGTGTATACTACAGGCACCCTTCCTGCACTCCATTTGTATTTTCATCTTCTAAAATTATCCAATGCTTTCTCTTCAAGGATGCAAAGAGTGAGAGAAGTGTTTTAAGGGGGCAATAAGTAAGATTTTTACTGCTCCAAAGCACAAAATGACCATAATATATCTGCTAGGGTTGTTGATCAATACCAATGACTCAATTATTACTTCCCTGGAACTAAGATTTGTGGCTTTTAAAACTCACTTTCTGGCCCATGCACTGTTTTTAAAAACAAAAACAAAGCTTCATTCTCCAGCCAAAACACCACAAATCACAAAGCGGTATCATTATTACAGTATGTAGCACCGTGATATATTACCTCTTCGCTAGACGTTTCTGTTGGATCTCTGCTCTAATTAGCCAACTTATTCATCTCTAATATGAAAAAGTGACTTTATTGTTTGTTTCCATTACAGACCACCAAGAGGGGGGAGAAGGTGGGATCTGTACCAGAGATTTGTGTAGGAGGAGACAAGCTCTATCAGCATTGTTGCAAGTCCTGCTGGTCGCCGACAGAAGTTGATAAAGGTCATAGATCACTCAGTGCCCCTTTAACTATGCGACTGACGTAAGACAGAGTAATTCAGGCTGCTTTGAAACCCAACGACACAGAAGTTGAGTCAACTTCCTGATAGACAGAGCTGACAGATGAGGGGCCACCAGCCTCCCAGCCGGCGGCCGGTGCCTATGCCAGGCATGGCTGGTGATATCCAGTTTTTAGCATCTCTCCCCTGCCGCGCCACAATTAGCAGTCATTAGCAGCTCTGGGGAGCGGGGGTGTGAGCACAGGGGTGGGGGCTAAGGGGTGGTGTAGAGGGGAGGGGGAGGGGAGGGGGCAGACTCTCTGACAGCATGGCGAGAGCTCACTGTGCTAATCAGGTCCGCCTTTCATTCCATCCCTCGACTCCGCTCACATCCGCGCTCCGCAGCGCACACGCTCCTCTCTGATCCCCCATGTGTGTGTGTGTGTGTGTGTGATCGTGTGTGATTGCGTGCACTCGGCACAGAGCAGCACGCAGCAGGCAGACCGCAAAGCAACCACAGACACATACTGGCTGTCATGTAAAGATTGAAGCCGATGAGATGGAGTACTTAACACAGTCCAGAAATCCCAGAGGATCAATACTTAGCCAGAGTTATTACTCACTGTATTACATTTATATTGGCACCACAGCTCTGAAAAGCCACCCAAGATGAACCACATGAAATTGATGTCAAAGGTGACTCCATATGAAAGGAGCATAAAAGATAATGTGGAAGCAAAACCAGATAAGAGCGAATCCCAATGACAATTTAGCGTCAATTTATGCCGGAGCAAAACCTAGAGCGACCATTGTTACAGACATAGGCTGTGGCTGAATGGCCGTGCAGGAAAGTGGGCCTGTGAAAAATGACAGTGATGCATAGAGGGAAGTAGCAGAAAGGGGTTGACTTCTCTTTTTTCCTTGGCAAGAGGCTGGCAGCTTGTCCTTTGCCGCGGCCCTCCCCGGCTCTCCGAGCGGCGGGACAGAGCCATCTCATCTCTCCTGCGGTGATTTGTGTGTCCGATCGCAGAGGCAGCCACATTTACAGCCGCTATATTGTCAAGGCTAAACGGAATGTGGCATGTGCAGCGACCGGCGTGTGTATTTGTGTGTGTGCGGTTGTGTAGCTATCTATGAAAGGAAGACATTAATTTTCTGTATCATTTCAGGCTGGGGCAGTCGATCCCCCCCTCTTCCTTCCCTCCCCCTCCACCTCTCCTGCTCTGTAGCGGGCCCGCCTGCCATAATAAACAGCTTGTGTTGGAGAATTGAATTTAAACCAGGGCCATATCGCATATTTTCTGTACATGAGAGAAGAGGGGGGGGGGGTGAGAGAGAAACACATCAATAAAGACGACACCGTTTAAGAGGCAGACAACCTTTACAAAAGAGCGCCGGGTTTAATGGGCTAGCCGCGTGGCTCATAAACCACAACCGCATCCGACCGCAACGGAGACCGAGAGCCGGCTTTTCTTTATTTTTTTACTCATAGCGACGAGGCTGCTGCAGAGAAACATTACCACTCTGGAAGCAACACCGGGGTCTTTTACATTCACTCAGTCCCACTCTGTCAGTCACAACTGCAGGAAATCACAGTAGCTACACCCAAGAAGTGCAGAGCTATCAGCCCAGTTGAAGAAACTATCTGGGCGGTGTGTACTGTGGTGCATGCTGCGGTGTGTAGCTATCAACCACAGCTCATAACCACAATACCGCAGCACTAGCACACATTGCTCAGGGCGGAAACGCTGCCGTCATGAAAGAGATTTTTTCAGTGTTTTATTGTTTGTTTTCTCTTTTTATGCTCGTTAATGTAGCCACAGGCATGTAGCGTAATGGTGTGCAATCGGAGAGAAACCCGTGATCAAATCAATAATCATTGTGTTGTTAACTGGAGGCCCTTTTCCACAGTTGAGGTGACAAACCTTTGGGTGAAGGAGAGCAAAGCAGTTCATTAGTCCTAATGCATTTATCTGGGTGTGAGTAGGTCTGCTTGTGATATCAATAATCTGCCTCGCTGTCTTTCCATATTACTTTTCACAGCATAAGAAATTGCAATGGTAAAGAATGTGTAGCCCTTGCTGCAAAGGAAAACAATTCAACTTACCCTACATTTACAAAACATTACATACAAGACAAACTAATGAATCCACCGCATTTCCCCCACAAAAGACATTACTATAAAATTGTTACTATAAACCACAACATCACTTCACAGCTTCACCGCTTCATGAGTCATTCACTTTCATTCATTCCAGGTTAATTGAACAAATGAACAGACAGCCACTGAGTAGACAGCTACTGTTTATGACTGCCTCTGTTATCTTGGTCTAGGTCATGATCATCTAGGCTGCTCAGCCTTTATAGAAACATACAGAAAGCTGCTATATGTGCAGTACAGGTTCAAAACAAGTCTATTCTGAGCAGGAATCTTACAGGTGTGTGGCCAATGTTTAAACTGTGATAATGTAACAGTAGATGGTGGTAGGAAAAGAGACAAAAGCGGCTGGAATCTCTACAAGTATATTACATAATTTAGATGTAAATGTATGCAAATATATGCAAAACCAGACACTGACCTCAACTCGCCAGACACAAGAGCGGTAAATATCAAAATCTCCAAGTTTTTAACCATCCTCTGCCTTGCCACCTGCCAAAAACCCTCAGAATTTTTTCTCATTAATATGCAAATGTAGGGAATCAGATTTGTGTGTTGGATTGAATTAATCCCTGCCACCCGTTCTGCTTGTGCTGTAATCACAAATTACAGACAGGCGTCTGACGGTAGGCTAAAGCCTTGAATCCTGTCAGAGGGTCTTTTACCTCAGGGGAGAAATCCCAATCAACACAACTGGTCAGACAGAGAGATACTGCTGCAGCATAGTAATTTGGCATATCCGCTTTCAGTTCCAAAGGGATATTAATTTTCCTTTTCTCTTTTCCTTATCTCTCTGTTCTTGTGGCGTTATTGTAGAGCAGCTAGGCCTACACCATGGCCGGTTTCCTGACATGTTAATCAGTGGGCAATTTGTTCACATTTAACAAGGGGGATGGCAAGGAGATAAATTGTTGTTCCCCTCCATACGATTCCCTAAGATTTATAGTTAACGAGGGGGGTGCATGCAAAAAATTGGAGATCAGAGGGATGCCGTCCCTTTTCATCCTCCCTCAAATCGCTCCTAGATCATGATGATTTCACTGCATAAGAATAACAACATAGATGAAAAGCTAAACACCCTTATACAGTGGGTAGTTTCAGTCAAGCTGATTGGTCAAATATACGTTCCAGCAGTGCTGATAATTCCCAGAAAACACGGCTAGCTGTGATTTATTAGTTGGTAAGCCAGCACTTGTAGTAACCAGGGCGATCTCGTTAGCGATTTTTGTGTTTTCTCCTGTTTTCATTCCTATGTATGTATATCGCTTTGAAGAAAGTTTCTCAGACAGCACACATGCGTTAGTTAGCATTGTATAAAATCCACGGTACCCTTGAGAACCTTCTTAACTGTGATTATGGGTACGTCTGCAGCTTGTAAAAAACTCCCCTCGGGTTTTATTGCTGTAATACAATACCACACTGTTGTAAGTGTATTTGTCTGTGTGAGTATGTGTGTGTACATATATCCATTTGCATGCGTGTGTGTGTGTATGTGTGTAATATTTGAACCTTATGTAAATCATAATTTAATTTAACACGCGTGCTGTGTCTCCTCAGCAGCCTCTCCCAGACCCAGATGGTTGTATGATAAAATAATGACACGACACAAACATCCACCTGTAAGACGAGCATCAGGTAAGTTGTGCAGACTGCTGAGATATTCGTGACCGGTGTCACGCTGCGGACCGAGAGCCCGGCGCCCCGTGTGAACAGCTTCAGTAGTTACACCTGCGAGAAAGGAGAGGCGACATGAGGGAAAATATAACGGGCCTCATTCAGATGACAAAGAGGGACAGACAATGGGCGTAGCGGCATTAT
This sequence comes from Centroberyx gerrardi, assembly GCF_048128805.1. Classification (NCBI taxonomy): domain Eukaryota; kingdom Metazoa; phylum Chordata; class Actinopteri; order Beryciformes; family Berycidae; genus Centroberyx; species Centroberyx gerrardi. The sequence goes on from NC_136003.1 coordinate 26,030,206, forward strand.
TTCAACTCCCCTCTGACAGTACTCTAATTTAATGAGGCACACTGTGAGCGCTCGGTTGAGTCTCTGTCTCACTTTGTCTGGAGCAAGGTCAATCTGCAAACACAAGGGCATACCGAGGAAACAACAACAAAACAGAGCCAGGCCTTGTAAAAGAAAAAAAAAAAGAAAAAAGTCAGATTATAAACCACCAACAGTGCAAACAAGAACGGCCATGCTGGAAGCCCAGAGTAACCCTATAATTAAACTGCAGTAGCAGACACACTGCAGACGATGATTGCTGTGCTGATAGTATTAATAGTATTTTACAGAAGGGTGAACTCAGCCAGAGTATTAAACAGTGTTGCTCACCTCCCCCGATGTGCTAAAGCGCGACATTGCAAACACTGCTATCATAGTCACAGTGACGACAGCCAAGCAACAACAATCTCCCCCGGACAAACACACATACAGACTTACAGAGACTGTTAACTCCAGCCTCTTGGCTCCACCACGTCCTTCCTCCCTCCATCTGTCTGCCACCACAGACACGCACGCCATTCCAGGCAGCAGTCGCCTGGCAACATGGCTGAGCCTCTGAACATATTTCCCAGTTCGGGTAAGATATACACTTTCAGCTACAGTGTTATTTCATTAGAACGGAGCATGTGGGTTTGTGTTTCTGCGTCTCTGTCTCCAGCCACCTGCTTTTATTGGAGCCTGCCCCCGGAGTGTTTGCTGGGGGAATATTAAAAAGACGACTGCCGTTGAATGGGATATTATAACATAATTAGCAGGGGTTCCGGGCTGGCACACCGCAAGAAAACAGATGGCCTGCTAATTCTATTAGCGGGGCAAAAATGACCGCATAGCTTTTAGTACTGGTGGAGCGCTGTGACCTTCAAGCCCCGGGAAGTGGCCCGGTGCACAGACCCCCAAACTGTTACAAGATACTTTCACTGACCCCTAACATCTTCCTCAAATTGACACAACCTATGGAAAAAAACATTTAATTTATGGTCCAAGACACCATGCTACCGCACTGAGTATAGTGCGTTAAAAGTCCCATATTATTCAGTTTGTTTTCAAATATACTATAGCTCAGGATAACAAGTGTTCTTCATGACGTTTTGCAAATAAATGTAGTTTCATTAAGAGGGAATTTATTGAATGAATTTTCAAGTCCCAACAACAGCAGCTCCTCTGATTTAAATGAGGCAAACCTGATTGGAGGCTTTCCAGTTCAAAACTTGCAAACCTGCCTGATTGAAATCAGGACCAAGTCCAGTTGTGATGTGTTTACTTGGAGTTAGTCTGAAACTGCCTGTAAAAAAAAAGCCAGGCTGTCTGAAAATCCAAAAACTTTAAATGTAACCACTCAAACAAATTCAAAGTTTAACAAAGTCTTCATTAAACATCTTTGATCATATATGTGTATGAGAAGAGGAAAATTTGAATTTCTATAATAGGGCCCCTTTAAGGAAGACAGGATGAAACCACATTGATTCATCTATTTAACATCAAAATGGAGTGGAGGAGATGGGTGGTGGGATTAACCATATTACTGCTGGCTTTCTTGGTTCCTTATATCTTTTACCATCTCTCTGAACTCTCTCTATACCGTAATTACTTTTAACATTCCCATTCTGGCCACGGAGCAGATATACTTCAGCTCTGAAATGTTATCAGACGATACTCTATTACAGATATTACTTTGGGAAATATTAAAGGTATCAGCTTTTATATCGTTATTACAGCACTAGGAAGGCTACATTCATACTTGTGTGTTTTCGTCTGGACTGTGGGTAAACTCTTACAATCAGACCAAAGCCGGTCTAAGCAGTTTGGTGTGTGTTGGAGCGGCAGTATAGCCACTGGGGGACGAAAGCAGTGTGTAGCCAGCCACCTCGGATCTAAAACAGCAGAACGCCGGTGACTGGCCGCGTAGCAAACCCCCCGCTCTGCCCCGAATACTGAGCAGAGTCTCAGCATCCGACTGTCATTCTCACATCCATTCACTTTCCATCTTTACCGGCCCGGACGCTCTCTCCCTCCCAGGCTTCAATATGCCTTCCTTCATCCTTCATTTCTCAGAAGATCCCATTTACCTTCTCTATATATTTCACTGACACATTTTCCAGCCCTTTCCGCTCTTTTCCCCCTTCACTGTTTTTCCCCTCCTCTGCTGTCCCTCTCCCTCTAAAGCAATCATCCTTCTTCCTCTCTCTCTTTATTTACATGACACCAAGGTTCTCTCGGAGGCAGGTGCGGATGGCAAAAGGCAGGCTTTTACAAAACGGTTCAGGTTTAATATCTTCCCCTTGGTTTTCATCACAACCCAAGTGCTTCATAGCAGAACAAACAGGCCTCGCGTAATCGCATTGTCCTTCTGTAAATATCATGGGCCCAGTCTCATCTTTATTTTATTACCACCCCTATCACTAAAGACCCCCAGTGTGGACCAATATCGTTTAGGCTTCGGGGCCAGCCAGCGGCGGCCATATATCATACACACCCCTGCCCCGCAAAATACAACACATGAAACACAGAGGACACAGACGCACGAGGCGAGGATCATCCACAGCATGAGACTTAATGAGAATTATCACATTCCTAATCAGATAGTACCCCAATCAGAATAAAGGTCTGACATGTAATCACCTGAAACAGAACAGACCAGCCCATTCCGAACGAGAAATTTGGTATAAGTCTTTGATAAACAGGAGAATTTTAGCAGCAAACAGCCATTTAAACGCTTAAACCGACTACTTTCTTTGGTTGGAATACAAAATATTCATTCAGCGCATGTCCATCCACTGAGAGTTGTGGCGTCAACAGGTTTCAAGGAGAGTTTCTGCTTGGAAACTTTGAAAGACACTGCATAGGAGCATAGACATTACAAAAAATGCTGAAAAAATGGCTTGACTAAAACTTGTTTGAGGGAGAAAGACTAAAGAGTGGCGAGATAGAATTCTAATTAAAGACAGTATAGATTGCATTTGCTTAAAGCAATATTCCACTTAGTTTTAACATTGGGGTTATTTGGCACTTGACCGCCATGAAAACCATAATATAAACTAATCACCAAGATCGGATGCAGCTGGACGAGTTTGTAGCATTTGTAGATTGAATGAGGCCATGAAAATAACCTGAAAACTTACATTTAACACGTTTCTGAACAGATTCAACAACAGATCCCACTTTTAAGACAATAGAGCAGCAATTGAAGTGCCGAATAATCCCCATGTTAAAGGAATAGTTCACCCAAAAATGAAAATTCAGTCACTATCTACTCACCCCCATGCCAGTAGAAAACTGGGTAAAGTTTACATTGCATTGTTACATTGCAGCATTCTCCAAAACAACTGAAGTTGCTAGGGACCTGTCTTCAGTTTTCAAAAATAACGGAAAATAACCATAAAATGGCTCCATCCAGCTCATCCAGCATAATCCAAGTCTCTTAAAGCCAAAAGATCCCAAAGTGACTTGAAAAGACCGACATTTACACCACTATTTAGCTGAAATTGCCACTCTAGCCGTTGATTTAAAAAAACATCATGTTTGCGCGCACCCCGGCCTAGATAGGTAAGACTAGCTCCAATTAGCAGAAACTTCCAGTTTGTCCAGAAGTCTTGTCTTGTTCCATAAAAGTGGAATATTGCTTTAAGAATCCGTTAGTGCCTCGATGGCTGACAGGTTCAAAACAACAGCCATCCATTCTTTTTTCACATGCATAGTTGAATAATCCCACAAAATCATTACAGGAGGGGTCTATTCTGATGAGGCTGCTGCTTCATTTGCAACAACTGCGGAAACGCAAATTGTGTGCACAGATATTTTCATCTAGAACACAAGTTTGTTCAACAATGCATGTCAAAAATTTGCTCCCAGTACCTGCTTTGGCACGTGTAAACACACAGCTTATCCAATCACATTATTTAGCGTTCATCTAAACAGTTCATTTGCAGTCCTCAAAGAATTAATCTGGAATGATCAAATATTCTGCATGCTGCCACAGCCGATGACACAGCTAGTGGAAAAAAGTATTGGGAAAAAAATGTAGCCATTTTACTACTGCATGCAGTACAATGACAATGCAGTTCACCTCAGAGTTGCATGAAATATATGCAGAATACATTGGTTCCAAGAAAAAAAAAAAGGCACTCTGGTCAAGTCCAAGAAGCAGTGAGGTTCAGCAAAATGGGTTCCTACATATTACAATTACACAAAGAAATTTCAAAGTTACAGTGAAGAACTTGAATCGGAAGCGATGCTGCCTGGTGCCTCGGGCCGATGCTGGTCTCGTTGCCCCTGGCAGTCTGTCATCTGGTTTAGCGTCCTTCACGTTATTCCACAGCCAAGTGACAAGCTTCATCCAGTTGGCTGCTAAACCGTTATCATAATCCGACAACACATTAGAAACCACTAATACGCCACAGTCTACTGGTATAGTCAAACGGCTGAGCTGGCCTTAGTGATGTAGGGATTTTGTACGTGAAAACACACACTGACACACGTACATTTTTTTGTGCATAAGTACACATGCATGGACGTACATAAGCAATGGTGCGAGCACAGGCACGCGTACAGGCACATCTGTACATACAGCACTCACATACAAGACACATGCACACAGTTTCTACTTCACTCTCCTTATGAACCTCCTTCGAGGCTGAGCAGATGTTTGTCCGACAGAGATCTGAGCTGCTTCTCTTCCTCAGCATGGAGGAAAAAAGAGGAGGAGAGGAATACATAGAACAAAGCCGAGGATCCCCATCAGACTCCATGTCAGCTGTTCTAAATAGTCCATCAGCACCAGCCTCACACACACTAGTGTCTATCTAAAACACAATATGAACAAAACCTTTACTTTTGAAAGGGCAGAACATGAGCCTGATGACAAGTGTCTCTGAAGTCCCTTTATGAAATCCCTCATTATGATCAGCTAAGTTAAGGAGGTTTGGCCAATTAGCACAGTCATTGTCACTGTTGCTCTTGTACAGTGTACCTTGTGTTTTCAGCAAATTATTAATGCATTCCCACTGAGGCCACACATGGAAAAAATGGAAGCACTCATCATATTAAAAGTAATTTTGGATAAAAGCGGGCAACGAATCAAAGTAATAATCTGCAGCATTTTCATGAAAATAGATATTCATTGTGCTTTTCTTATCGTTGATTGCTATAACGCAAGTCAATCCACAGCCAGTTCATGAAAGCTTTTACATTTGCTGTTTTTAACACTTGATGTCTGCTAGGTCTTTCCTGGAAAAATCATTTGATGTTTCCGGTTTGTTTGGAATCAATAGAAGAAGAACTGGGTAGTTAGCATGAGCAGCGATAGCCACCATGGCTGAACGGACAAAGAAAAGAGCGCCGCCTACAGAGACTCACACTTCATCAAGAGTAAATCCAAGGAAAAAGACGTCACAGTACTGGACTCACTGTTTGATTGACAGGTGATCTCTGGGAAGTGCGGTGCAGAAACACCACAGCGACGAGCGCTTAGCAACAAAGATACAAGAGACAAAATGAAAGACAGGAGAAACTTGCGAATTACCACTCTAAAGTATGGTAAGAGATGTGTGTTGCCTTCAGGCGGAGTAGTTGCAGTTAGTTAGTTACTCTAAATTAACAGCAGTGGAGTAGAGCTACTATACAAGGCATCATGGTAATAGTCATTAGCGAGAGCGACAGCATAATGATGATTATTATTCCCATCATTGCACTCACACCTTTGTGCAGCTCCCGTAATCCATTCATTTATTTATTCACTCTGGATCTCGTGATGATGCGGCTCATTAAAACGCCACACAACACCTCTTCTCACTTTTTTTATCAGTTAAAAAAAAAGAAATAAAAGCACATCCCGCAAAACTATTGTCAATAGATGCATTATAAATTGAGAGGTACACACACACACACACACACACACACACACACACACACAGTCTAATTGCGTGAGCTTACAGAGGGAAGAGGAAACGCTTTGTTTTGCTGTCACATTCTGCTTCCTCCATCATAATGATTGTGCATGCAGTTTTGTTTATTGTTAAATATGATGAACACTGTTTTAGTAAAGTGATGTTCAAATAAAGTTTAGCATCAATACATTTATATAAATTACCACTTACGTACTTATTCCACAGGGAATAAAATACGCCTGTTTTCAATTTATCCCAACATCAAATGATCAGAAGACA
>NC_136003.1:26338884-26511384 GCF_048128805.1 Centroberyx gerrardi
TGTCAGGCCTGCGTCATTATTTATTCAACAAATATATTTCCATTGCTATTTATCACATAATTTGTTTTTTGAAAACTTTTCCATCTCAAGTGAACATGAACACTTTTTTGCGATATCAAGGAAATTTCATTTAAATTTGCTGTTTCCATTCAGCAGTTTGATGTAGATACATCATCATTTGCATGAAAATACTAGGATGAAAACCCAGCTAGTGACAGATTTCACTGATGGATACAATAAGAACACTGATGTCACGTGATGTGGTCGTGGCCTGTAGGTTTCTGGTCCTAACCACTTTTGTTGTAGTTTATTTTTTTTGAGCTGTTGTTTATCAATCTCTCACTGCCCTTTCTCGTCTCCTAGCCAAACTGCTACGCCAAGGTTATCACCATAGAGTCCCAGAAGAAGATTGTGATCTACTCGAAGCAGGCCATCGCCGTCAACGAAGAGATCACCTACGACTACAAATTCCCCCTGGAGGAGAACAAGATCCCTTGCCTGTGTGGAACAGAGAACTGCCGCGGGACTCTCAACTAGCAGCCGCACTTCTCTTCTTCTTCACTTGCCAACAGGAATGGACGAGTTCCCAACCAGACCCCCCCCCCTCCCTCCCCCACCCCTCCGCCAGCATCAGACTGTACCTCGAAACAAAGCCACCCTTCCACAGCCCACACCTGCTCCTCCGGACGGCCACACCGCCGTCCTCACCGTACCCAGGAAACAGAGACGCACACACTTGCACTTTTCACGCACACTTTTCATTCACTTGGCAATTTCACAGGCCATTACTTGAGGGGATTGTGAAGCCTGGCGTGTGAAAACTATGAGGGGGCCTCTGCTTCAGCATTAGCTCTTCTGTAGCAGTATTGTTCGACTGACTGGGGAAATGCGTTCCGACCAAGTTGTTCCGCGCAACCAGGCATGAAAGGTCTTTTTCTTTTTCCACGCCAATAACCTTTTCGAGGAAGACAATGGAAACTGATCAACACCGGTACTGTGTGTCCGCCTCGGCTCACGTAATCTTCAGCCTGGATTGCTTTGCCAGTGTCAAACCCCCCCCCACCCAACCCACCAACCCAGATCCGCACACAGACGCACAGGAACATCGACAAATAAATTCAGGGTTTTTAAAGGCGCTTGTTCGGAGCGCAGTTTTAAGATACTCCAACCGATTTGGTCTTCAGTTATGCAAGATTTCCAAGTATGAAGATTGTTTTGGAGCTTTCTTTTCATTTCATAGTATTATATATTAATATTACTATTATTGTTGTTATTGTTATTTAGTTGCGTTAGCTGTAAGTATCTTACAGTGAGATGAGCTTCAGTGTGCCCGCCCACTGTCCTCAGTGGCTTGTGATTCACCAGCCCCATAAAACTAGTGTTTCCCTCCTCCGCTGTGCGTGGCTCTCCCGCTTTGCCACAACCTGGTGTCTGGATGAGAGTAATGGCCCTTGAACTGTTGCTTTTAACCGTGCAAACATTGGTCAGATAAATTGCAGCGCAAAGTTTTGTTTTTACATGGCTGCTGAGTTTTCCTCTGCAGGCTCAGCACTACACAGAATTGGACTGTGTTTGTTCTTTTACATCTTCCCCTAGTTTGATGCTGTGTCACCCAAGGGTCCCGTGACGAGAACCCGATGGGTGTTTGCTCTGTAGGACCAAGATCGCTAAAAATACCCCCCCACCCCCCACCAATGTATGTGTGTATGTGTCTGTCTGCCTGTGTGCGTTTATCTGCTCCTTCCCCCGGTATCTGTGCGTGTTTTATTTTAAACCAGCAAATGTCAGAGCGTTTGTTCAACAGTCAGGAAAACATTTTCTGTGAGTTCTCCTTTAATTAATTTGCCGTTTCATTAAGACAGAGATTACTACCAAACTTCCTGCAGACCCCAGTACAGATGTGCGGTCAGTGTTGTTCAACTTAGTCACTCTGTGTGCTCTGAATGTTTTTAAAAGGCACATTTATTTGATTAGGTCAGGTCTGTTTCTAGGTCTAATGTCTAGTTTTAGTCAATTTTCAGTGTTTGTTTAATCCCCCCCCCCAACGTTTTTTTTTTTGGCCTCTTCAAAATGCATTAGTATATATATATTTTACAAGAGGGTGTGCCGAAGTTTGCCCCATATGAAACATCCCTCCCTGAAGAATCTATTCGCTTAATATGAGCAAATGTACTGCATTCAGTTTCTTTGGAGTGTAGGTGTGAGCTGTGTGTGTGCCTGCTAGATAGATCAACTGGTTTGTGATAAGCTGCAGACAGACGGGTGCGTATGGCCCTTGTGGTGTGTCTCTGTTTTTCATATGGTTTCTCAGCTCACGCGTATGGCCGTCCCAAGTTTTTAAGCTTTCATTTTGAATTTTTAACTAGCAGAAGCACTCTCTTCTCATTTTTGTTCCCTCCCAAACAGGAAACTGTGTAAGATATTTCTTGTTGCAATGAAAGCCTTTCAGTACAAACCAACCCTCTTTACTACAGGATAAAAAGATGAAAGAAAAAAATTCAAAGAAATAAATGTAAATATTGTAGAGGTGTTTGTTTCTCGTAGAAACACACTGATTCCAAGCTGTAAATATGTTGTTCCTTTTCCTCTCTCCATGAGGAGGAAACATGTACATACCTTCCATTCAGTTATTTTTTATTGTTTTTTCCTTTTAATTTGATGATTATTATTTTAATATTATTTGCAATATTTCTCTTGTATTAATGCGTTGGACCCTTTATTAATGGTGCATTAAAATATTTTTTAAATAAATTACAGGCTCATGTTGTTTTTCTCGTGTAACTTTTGGGTGTCTTTGTTCTGAGGTTTTAAATGTTGGAAACACTGTAGGTTCAGACTGTCAGAGGAGTTTGCAGACTGTTATTATCTCCATATGGAGCATACTAACTGGCAATTAAAGTTTTTTTTCCATGCCACGTAGCAAAATCTTAATTAACCCACTATAGAATCACATGCAACTAGGTCTTGGGGTAAAATCTGCATAGTGACGTGTAGTAAACAGGAAGTTGCTTGCTTGCTACAAACTTTCCTTGAGATCAGGGACACACTCATCACTGAAATTGCACCTGCAGCCTCGATGCTTCCTGTGCAGACGAGCAGGACGTGCAAAAGAGAGATGTTGAAATCTGACCTCCGAATACAGGAATTCACAGTCATCAAGTGACGACAGAGGAAAAGGAGAAGAGCTGGGGAAGCTCACTGATTTACCAGCTGGAGGTCTGGGTTGGAAAATCATTGAATGTCTGGTTGAGGTGCTTCCCCCCCTAATCACAGGAGCCTCTGCTCTGACTCATGGATCATATTGTTGAAATCAGTTACACTGCTGTTTGTGAGGTGCGCTGTTTATATCATGCCATCAGCATCTTTGTAAGGACTAGCAACTATTTGTCTTTTACCATTTATCCTGTTTGTCACAGAGATCAGCTCTGTTATCACAACAGCAGAGAGAGCAACAATCATTAAATGGAATTCAAGCATTGAAATTACTTGGAGTATCTATGTCAGACTCAAGTTTAGTTGAGTTAAAAGTTTAGTTAAAATACTACAGTGATAAAGAAATGTGTTGATAAAGAAGAAACAATTGAATGATTGATGATGTGGAAATGAATTGGCACAAGTTAGACAGGAAAAAAACAAAGCAGTTACAAGAACATCTGAGAGGCCAGCTGATCAGCTGATGGTCCAGAAATGATACTTTTCCGGTTGTGTTGTCCGTGGAAAGGTATAATTTGTGATTTTCCTCTGAGTCACGAACGGACTGACTGGAACTCTGAAATGAAAGGAAATTCCTCTTCTGTTTGCGTGTGGGTGTGTGTGTGTGTGTGTGTGTGTGTAAATGCCTACGTGTTTACCTCAAAGTGTTTATACTCCATAGTGCAGCAGGTGAGGTGATTTCCCTCGCTGTCTGCACGACTTACAGGAAATGTTTTGCCAATCTTTGTCATGTGTGGGACCCCAAAATAGATCCACATTTGACCCCTGACCCCATTTGATAAAAGTCTGTCTCATTGAACCCCATCTGAGAAGATTTAGTTATGATTTCATGCAGAATTATATAGCCGTGTTTACTGCAGGTGAGGAGATTACATTGGAGTAGACACTATCATTATTATACATTATATCTTTGTTCTGATCTCTAGTGCATGAAATAACAGTGAAAGGAACTGTCTTCATTGTGCTGAGATGTCCCCAGACCCCAGTTTGGGCACCACTGACTTACAGTTTTGTGATGTTGTAATGAACCTTGATGGAAGCCAGGTTCGGATGAGGCAACAAACACAAAGAGACCAGATGTGAGAGGCGATAAGAACGTGAATGAAGTCCAGCATTAGTGCAGGCCAGGCCGCTGAAGTTAAAGTCTACAAAGAGGAAGAATGAAGAGAGAGAGAGAGGGAGAGGGAGGAAGTCTGCCATTTGTGGCTGTATAGACCAAACCAGAGGAGATATATAAAGCAGACCAGCAGCTGAAATCAGTATCATTTTGTGTATCAAAGTATTACAGTGAGCTTCTGACTGCATGTGTGCCTTAGGCTCCAGTATTGCGGCACACCTGCAGTTTCGGATGACCTGGTGAACAAGAGGATAATAAACCTTGAACAGTCTCCCTTGTCTAATCTGTGACCACCTGGTGGAAGGCTACAGGAGAGTCTAAAGGCCTTGATAATGAAGACTCTGGCCAGAGTTTCAAGGACTAAGTAAGTAACTAAAGAAGTCTCCCATGAGGTTTCTTTCAGCTGCGTCAGCTGCGTCAAGCCACCCAGAGTTAGCCACAAAAACACCGTATTTTATTTTGAAAGCAAAGCAAGCTTTCAAAATAAAATAATAAAATCTGTCACTTCGGAAAAACGTATTTGGGTGTATAAAACAACATACAATTGTATCAAAATCAACAGAGTTATTACATATAACACGGATTGAAGCTCTGGCTGTAAATAGATACTAAAAGTATTCACTAAAAAAAGTGTATATTGTATGACAGTGCCTGATGAAAGAGCGCCCTATATGGATGGAAGGTAAACTCATCTAACTCAGTTTACTCACTTTTTTTATATATATATAATAATAGAGTTACTTCTCCTTTTAGGACTGATGTCTTTAAGAGATAAATGTATAGTATATTAGTATATTAGTATAGTACATTGTAGTAAGCAGTGCCAAACTGATTATTAATATAGTATATTTTATATAGTTATATAAAAAAGAGTCATATACAGGAGAAAAAATATTAATTAATACTTCCTAAAAATATAGTTGAGTTTTGTTTATAATGGTGGTTGCCTCCATTATAATGCTCATCGACTGGAGGTCAGAGTTCACCAAGGACATTTTTGGGGGAAAAGCACCATTTTTTCATCTACAGCAGATTCTTCCTCACGTGTTTCTATTTTCACTTTGGTAATTTGTATTAGCCATAAAACGTTCCAGCACTACTAAAATTTCATTTTGAAAGTCTTTACCGGAAGTTCTGTTGTTTATTTCGGTTACCTTGACGCTAGATCCCGCCCATCGAATCGCTGGTTGGTTGGCCGTTGAGCACAGCAGGCAACTTATTACGACCGGTATGCAGAGGAAGGGAGGACAGACTCAGGATCGAGAGTAGAGCTGTCACTCCAATAAGAGCAACAAAATGTCTGAAAAACAGTCGGGTCTCGTCTATTTGATCACCGGCGGCTGCGGTTTTCTCGGCCAACACCTGTTGCAAGTTCTGCTGGAGAAGGAAGACAAACTAGCGGAGGTCAGACTGTTCGACAAACACGTAGACTCGACTTTCAATGGACACAGCACAGGTAAGCCGAACTGCGACTGTCTGTCCGTACCATCTATTATCGCATTTGTGACTATATCTAGCCTCCTTCAATTCGGCATATCTATGATCTACCAACTAGTTCTTGTTTCAAAGTAATTTCAGCTTTTGTAATTTGTTCACATTGCTCGCTGCATCCCTCCACGGCGAATTTTGGTGGAAGCAGGTTGAGCATCAAATTTTCAAGTTCAAATTTTATTGAAATAAGTACTGCTTGGTGGATCATATGTATGCCGAATTGAAGTGTCTCTTGAAATTCAGATTAGCTTTTGTGTCATGTTTTAAGCGATATGCACGTTTGCCGATAAGCTAGCCACATTAAACTGCCAGATTTTGTAATAGAACTTTGGTGTAACCTTTTCCCCCATATGAGAGAACGGCACGTATAGGTGCTAGTTCATATCTTTGCGTCAACGTTATATCGCTATAACGTTACTTGCTAACACGTGGGCGTTCTGTTCTGTGTATTTTTGCTGTTGCCCTATTTCAAATCCGAAACGGTCTGTTTTTTCTCCTATGAAACTGCGTTTGTTTAAAGCCAACTTCTGTAATGATTTCGTTAAGCCGTTGAATTACCACAGGCACCAGTCAGACACCAGCTGGAGCTATTCAAATCAAGCTAGCCCTAATGAAAAATCCCAGTAATATTCCTATAATGTTCCTTATAGTGTTTCTGTGGTGCTCAGTGAGTCTATAGTGACCTTCGCGCTCAACATGGTATTCTGTATCTCCTATGATATCACGGTAATATTCTAATAATATTTCTATTTACTATTCTAGTTTATATCTTTGCTGGGATATTTGTATAGTATCCTTTTAATATGTATTATAGGATTTTAGGTGATGAAGCAGACTTCATTCAAATGCACCACCAGCTACCATACATGCAGCCACTTTCACCAGCTCACTGAAAACAATGGAGATGACTAGGCTTTATTTTATTGGCAAGCACTTGTCAATATTTTATTGGGATGATACACCAAGGGTACGATGTGAATAACATGGAAGATGAGTTACCTATTAGGCTACAGGAGAGCAATGAAGCATTAGAGTACAGCAGCATTCTGCATCTGGGCATGCAAAGAGACAGTGGGAAAACATTAATTTCCCCCATATGCTGCATGGTGTTGAGCAGGTCAGCCTGCAGAGACATGGCCCTGGATCCACAGCCCGGCCAACTCCCCTAGATTTCCTGTCCCGGATGAGGATGTTCGAATTTGTCAATGAATAGTTTGTCATCACTGTCCCATTACTCACTTGGTGACAGTTTACAACCGGCTCTGCCTGGCTTTCAGAGGAATCAGATTCATTGGCTTGTCACTCAAGTCTAAACTTCCAGTGCTTGTGAAGCTATGTAGGTATTTACTTGGAATTCCAGGTTGTGACCTGCGTGTGTGTGTGTTTGTGTGTGGGTGTGGGGTGGGTTGGAGGGTGTGTGTGTGTGGCTCATTACATGCTATCTGTTTCTGTCTTGTTTTATCCTTGCTTCCTACCTGAAAAGAACAGAAATCAGATTTAACCAAAATGCTAAGCTGTGTGTTTCCTGTTCCCTGGTGAAAACGCATGTCATCAGATGAGAGTATTAGGTTACATTCAATAACAGTACGGCTTTTTCATTCGCCAGTCCAGGAGATGTGCCCGGCCAAGCTGAAGGGGATCTCTCCCCTGCAGTGGAAAATGCTTTGTTCGGCCTTCATTATTTATTCCCATCACTGAAGCCTGCTGTTGATGCAGTGCTGGAGGTGAGGCCCGAGAGAGAGCAGTAATCAGAGAACTCATAGTCTCAGTAACACCCTGATAACCCAACTCTCACAGCACAAGGCAGATGAGAAGTTGACTGCTTAATTTGGTTCATGTTTCCACTAATTAGAATGCAGACACACGTCTCTAAAATTACAGATGGAGTGCAAACTTCAGAAGGAGTATATATTATCAATGATCTGCGTCTCTCACCATAACTGCTGAAACTGTTTGTTCCCGTGGCAGGACACTTTGTCCTTTGGTTATCAGCTGAACCCATTTCAAGGACAACGGACATAAGGCGTGAACAGACGAGGGCCGGGTCTTTTTGTTCCAAACCGTCAAGGATGGGAAAAGGGAACAGTTGTTTCCCTATGTAACAGTTGCCTTCCAAGTTAAAAAGCTTTGAAAAAGCACAAAGGCTTTGTATAGTGTGAGGTCATTTGTCTTGTGTAAAAATGAAAATCTATAAACAGGATTCAAACAGTGTCCTCAAACAACATTGTTGTTTTTGGAGTTAATGAGGCAGCAAAGTGACGTTACTTTCGACCAAACACCTATTCAAATTTTCCCCAATTTCCCACAGGATACATTTCTACTTCCGCTGCTCTTAGAAACTCGCATGCCAGCAGTGACGGACTGGCCAAGCGGCCCCACCTTGCCACATTGATCTAAAAAACAAAAGAAAAAAAGAAAAACGAAATGATTTTGTCTTTGATGATTTTCATTGAAAATAACTTATTTCAGCAGCCCAAAACATTTTATATTGGCCCTCATATATTTGTACTTTTTAATAAATACACACGCATTTTCTCGCGATCAACTCGTTGCTACACAACGCAACGTTAGCTAGTGGAAATGACAAGGGATGATGGGAGGTATTATATGATAGACAGAACACGGTAGAAAAATTACGCCAGGCTAAAAGAAAATCACAGTATTGTGTGCATTGTTGTCGGCATTCATCAGCGATTGCAGTGTTTCGGTTGCGTGTGTGTTCTGTGTTCCGGATTTCTGCATTCTAGTCAGTCTGTATGGTTTTATCTCAAGCTTTTTATGTTAACTATTGGGGTTGGTGTTGAGTTTGGAAATAGGGCCGTTGTGTCGCAAATGCCAGGGCCGTTTTTTGATCCCAGTCCGTCACTGCCAGTGTGCAGTTCTTGTGAAAACAATCTTGATCCAGGATCTTGTTGCCTGCAGTGCTTACTTTGTAAATGATGAGGTCCCGGAACACCAAGTGGTCGGTGTTCCCGCGGGTCGGTCTGGAGGGAAAAGGTTCCGGAACATATCAAGACGACAAGCGCATTGGAGGCACGGTGGTGCTCAGTGCAGCCATATAGCTTACTGTAGACCTAACAGCCTAAACATTACTAAATGACCGACTATATGACCTTAGAGCTCCGACTACTGGGGACCTATAACAATATTTGATTATTGTATAGGCTACATAATGCTCATTTTGTCCAAACCGATGGGTTTTTACAAACCTGCCCTTCAAGTAGTGGACTAAAGATATAACTGCGCTGTGCACAACATAAAAATGCACACATACTTGGCTGTGAGATATCCTAATCATACATAAACAAATCAAGGAAACTGCAATGGCTTCAACCATTTACCAGACAAATTCTGGCTGGATTAGTTACGCATTAATATTCAACACAAATACTTTCATAGGTTATCTATTTTGAACGTAGGAAACAATGTCAGCGAATAATGAAATGACAGCAATAAAACGTGCCATGGTCATGCCATGCAGCTAGATGTAGACCTAAATGTGCACACTCAGCTTTTGAAATGCCCACATTGATGTGGCTTACAGCCCTTCACGTCAGCCAATTTTATTACCAATTATTTCTGGACACTCAACATAACATGCGCAATTGCCCACATATTTAATTGTGGGACTTACAGGTCCGCACTCCAAATAATTTCTGTTTTCATCTACGCAAATATGAATTTAGATGTTATTGTCCCAGCAGAGAACTGTAACACATTTACAAAAAAAAAAACATGCTTACCTTGTCTAATTTTCCAAAAATAGTCCACACAGCGAACATATGGACAGCAAATTCAACTGTCTTTTAGCCATGACGATGTCTGAAGTTTACCATAACACATCTGCAGAGCAGCTCACTCATGTGACGTGATTACTATGCGCTTGCTGCTACTTTCTAATAGGGTCTAATGGGGTAATCACCTGTCTTCATATGGAAATGAGCCAATTCGGTTTTTGCAATGGAGGGGAAAGGAAGAGTCAACTACTGGGATTATTACATGGCAGACAAAAAAAAAAACGTTCATGCCACCAAAGGTGCTGGGTCCACGCAAATAAGTACCAGAATGCAGGTAGTCCAAAACCGCAAGGTGCCGGATCCTGTTCCGGCAGGATCCGGCACAAATTAAGCACTGGTTGCCTGTGATTCAGACTCCCGATAATCGTTGTGTCTTCCTGTCCCTCCCACAGACCGGGTGAAGGTGCAGGTGATTCAGGGGGACATCACAGACTATCCCATGGTGCTGGAGGTGTCCCGCGGGGCCGACGTGGTCATCCACACGGCCAGCCTGGTGGACGTCTGGCACCGCGTCCCAGAGGCCGTCATCAACGCCGTCAACGTCAAAGGTGAGGCACGGGTGGAGGGAATACATGAGAAGCGGGAAGGGGAACAGCAATCGGAAAGAGAGAGAGAGGGGAAAAGGACAGGGAGGAGAAAGAAAGAGAGAGAGAGAGACTAATGATAGGCGGTTCAGTTGTCTGGATCATCTACAGTAGGAAACCACCAAAGCAACAGAGGAAGCACACACTCTGCTTTGACCTTTGGTATATGGCTCTCCAGATCCGATATCATGGAGGTTCCTCCCTGACCACAGCTATGAAAACAGCCTGTCAAAGCTGTGAAGAAATTTGAACTTCTCTGCATATTATTTTGTTGATTCAATTGTTCAATAATGTTTCTGTAAACTAATCCTTCATCTAAAGGCAGCAGTGTATCCCAGAGTTTCTTCTACCGCTGAATAGGTGTGGTGGGTCATCCTGCGTTAAAGAGCTGCTAACTCTAAATGAATTTCATTAGTCTGCCGTTCAGTGGAGAGTTTGAGTGTCACATGATGGTCTAAATCAGTTATTCTCAACCTTTTTCATATCAAGGATCCCTAATTTAGTACAGATTAGGGCCACAGACCCCCATGCGATTACATTTTGTCTCTCGGACCAAAATCGAATCAAATTGTTATTGTTGGTCCAGAATTGCATGACCATCTGTGTTGCAGGTAGAGAGGTAACAGTGAAGCTATGATCAAAGAAGTCGTTCTTCTACTTTCTCTAAATGTGTTAACTTTTTGTAAATGAAATAATGGTGAAGTTAAACAACTCATCAATTTGCTGGGGACCCCCCTGGAACCCCCTTAAGGCCCCCTGGTGGTCCCCGGACCCCATGTTAAGAACTACTGGTCTATGCTGTTTCAGAGGCTTTTCCACCCTGACAGGAATAACATTCTGGGGGAAACACAGAAACTTGTCCAACTGGTCCAATTTGGCACACAACATCAGCTATCGGCAGCTTACAAAGATATATCGGCCTTCAGAAACCCGTACGGGGCCATGATGGTTCCTGTGGATTCATCACCTCTCCCTTCCTTCGTTTCCCTGGAACACGGCGGCAATAACGCCGCCATTCACATATTCAAACAAAGAAGTGCGTCGGTGTGATGCAGTGCAGCATTTGACTGGTGATGAATAGTGTGGCTGTTTCCCTGTGTGCCTGGGTGTGTGTGTGTGTGTGTGTGTGTGTGTGTGTGTGTGTGTGTGTGTGTGTGTGTGTGTGTGTGTGTGTGTGTGTGTGTGTGTGTGTGTGTGTGTGTGTGTGTGTGTGTGTGTGTGTGTGTGTGTGTGTCATGAGCTGTACATGACCAGGGACACCATAATGAAGATTTATTGATAGCAGCGTGTCAGGTGCTTTGCATGAAACTTAAAATTGGCTCACGTGTTTTATTTTAGGTGAATGTGATGATCTGTTAGTGAGCCACACCGAGTAATCAATTGCCCTCTTTGAATTTATTAATGGCTAACTTATTTCCATCTGGAAGTTATTGTTGTTATTTAGTGTGTGTGTGTGTGTGTGTGTGTGTGTGTGTGTGTGTGTGTCTGTTTGCGTCTACCTCCAAAACTGGACATATTGTGAAGGCATGTTTTTGGATCAGTTGAAATAGTTCCATTGATAACTGATGAGGATATTATAACTGTAGTGTAAATATAATAATAATCAAAACATGATATAATACATTATAATACACGAGTAATATGGCATGTATTTATCACCAAGGCCTGCATTTGTCCTGGAAAAGGTTTTACTGTGGAAGTCAGTGGGAAGTGAAAGGAAACTTGGCCTGAAAAAGAATGTGCATTGTTTCTATCTTTGCACAGGAGGGTAGGAGGGTGATAATTTGTTTTTTTTTCTTTGAAACCTCAGCAGCTAGACTCAAATTCCATCCATAAATGGACCACATATTTCACATTGAGCTTTCGTATTTTGAATCTGAGTCCACTTCGTACTCTAAAACCCATTGAGATGTACTGGATAGACCTGATATCAGCTTTGTTTGCAGGAAAGACAGAATTGTAGCTAACGGATCATCCACTGTAAAATAAACACCTAGTGCCTGTTTAGCTGATCCAGTTCTAAAGTAAACATTTGAAAAGTAAATGTTTCTGTTATTACAATCCAAAGATGTAGTCTGACTTGAAATTGATGTGAATTGGATAGATTGAGCACATTTTTTTTACCCTGATGCAAATTAGCCCCCGATTTTTAGCAACGCATGAACAACTAGATCTTTGCTATTTAAATTTCCTCCCTTCAAGGAAGTTTCTATTCCTCTTTAATCAAATTGATAACAAAATCCACATGAATCCATTTTGTAGTCGTTTTTACACAGCAAAACATGCAAAAACAGACACTGATGCCACATTCACATGGTATTACACCACATCAGGTATTTTCTGATACAGTTATAATGCACTCATTGTTCCCTCCGGCTCTGGAGAGAGTCACTCTTGGCATGGATGTCGGTTTCTCCTGGCGTCTGTGGCATCGGTTTCCCCACAGCAGTTGTGTGGCTTATGCATCACAAACTGTTTTTCATATCCCATTTTTAAGATGTTTGTTGAAAAGTGTGAGCGAACACTTATCATACTGGAGGCGATTCCCGGCACAGTTTAGTCAGGAGACTCACTCCTCTTCATCCTCTGCCAAATTGGACCAGATGTTTAACAAGTGCTTCCTGTGAACTGTGTCCCTTTCTGCTGTTTATAATTTATTCTCTGTACTCCCTCCTTGAAACAATAACAACAAGGTATTAAACAAGTCCTTAATAAGTCTGAAAGAGTCTTAATATACATGATCTGAATTGAAGGTCTTGGAAAGTATTCAAATGTCTTAAATCCAGTTATTAGAGGTCTGAACGGGGTTACAGTCATCTGGGTTGGGACTGAGGAAGTTAGACTCTACATAAAGCTAATGTATGAAGGTGCAACAGTTTACAGGTAACAGCCAACACGGCATCAACTTATTCTGAAACATCTTGCTGTGACCTGCGCTGTTGAACTTGTTCCTCCTCTTCATTCTCTGGATCTGATTCGGGCTCAAACGTGTACGGTCTTGGAGCGGCAGCCATTTTGCTAATGTCTTCTTGTTTGTTTGCTCTCTCCAGAGGAGGAGGGGGCAGGCCTTCCAGAATGGCCAGCCAATCAGAGCAGTAGCTCATTAGCATAAGAAGCTGCTTATGTAAAACAACCTATACTTGTAGGTGGGAAACAAGCACTGGAAAGTGAATAGCTAAAGATATAGCTAAACGATTTTTACTAAAAAAAACTTTTTGGATGTATTGATAGACACCAGGTAATTATATAAAATTGCTGAAAAAGCAAAATATACCCCTCCTTTAAATCCAGTTGTTAGAGGTCTTATTTTTTCACCATCCGACTGGTTTCTTTGCGCTGCATGTCCACTCTTGATTTAATACAGAACGGGGTTACAGTCATCTGGGTTTCATCAGGACTGAGGAAATAAAGAGAGTTGCCTCATGAAATATTGATCTATCAACCCCAGCGTCCTTCATCTCTGAAATGACGTTTTCTCTCCTCTCAGGAACAGAGAATGTGATCAGTGCCTGTGTGGAGAACAGCATCCAGTACCTGGTCTACACCAGCAGCATGGAGGTGATCGGTCCCAACGTCAAAGGAGACCCATTTATCAGGTGAAGTTCAAATTATGTTCATCTAATGTGTTTACCAAAGTCTACTGTACGCGTTTCTGCATGCAGCCTACTTGTCATTCTATTAACCGAGTCTCTGTGTTCTCTTTTCCTCACCAAACGCACATACTTGCAATTTAATCTTACCTTTTTCAAAGGCTTCTGGTTTTATAAATTCATTACTTTTTATCTTCTCTACTCTTGAATTTCGCCCTTCATGGAAATCGGAAAGTCTGTAAAGGAGAGATATGACCGGGTGCAGACAAGGAGAGAATGACTGAAATTAAAGATAGAGACAGTAGACACACACACACACACACTATTCTAGGTGCATTCCAGTGTCCCAGTGATAACATCAAGGGAGGCTTTATGTAGATAAAAACAAAATAAAGTAGGTATAAATGAGCTATTTAGCAGGGCCTGTTGTCCACATTAGGAGGCTCACATTTCGACTTTTCATGTCACTTCTCTTGATGTTTTCCCTCTGTTCACAGTAATGAATTGCATTAGGGCGTCTGGTATGTCAGACGCATGTTACGTAATGTTGTTCTAGGCGTGGTATGTGGTATTAGAATGAGCTATGTGTTTGCTGCTTTAACAAGCTGCACCGCCTGTTTGCCTTGTCATTGTGTAAAAATAAGAATGATGTTCAGCGTCCCTAATGAATTAAAGCATTCTTTAAAAATGAGTCAGCTTTGTTGCGTAATGCATAGCGGCCCTCGTCCAATAAACAATGATTATCTCAGGTGGTAATCTCTGATAACCACTGGTGTAATTTTTGCCCAAACATGGCAGGAGGACACACTGTGGCACCATGTTCTGGCATTTGCAAAATTACACTGATTAGCCAGATGAGGGCGCTATAATTAAAGGTTAAAATATGCACCTGTGAAAGGCCGTAACCACACGGCACATCACACCGGCGGTCCAACTTTGATGAAACTGATTGATGAAAGGATGGTGCATCTTGCTACTGATTGGCACTGAAGGGGTGTCTGCATCATTCCTGTGTAATGACATGTTTACTTGTTGACACATCGAAGAACAAAAGAAAAACAGCCACGCATACAAACAAACAGAGATGACAAACACAGTGTCTCCATGCACTGGCGGGGCTTAATCATCACTGTTGTGGTTCAGAGCCACGTATCTAGTGTTTTGGGTACAACACAGGTGCGCCACAGGAGGAGCGTCATCACATACCTAGTTGTTGATATGGGTTGGAGGAACCAGCTTCTGCTTCAAGGCATTTCTGTTCATCTGGAAAGATGTGTGTCAAGAGCAGGAGATAACAAAATACTTGTAACCTGTCCAAACCCCCGGTGTCTGTCTGCCATGCGCTGGAAGCATTAACATTGCTCCAGATGTGTGTGTGTGTGTGTGTGTGTGTGTGTGTGTGTGTGTGCGAACTCGTACATAGCTACAGCTGTTTTTCAGAACAACATCCTGGCCTTCTCTCTCTCTCATTCACGTTAACCAAGTTGGTCAAAGTGTAAGAATGAACCATTGTCTGTCTTTGTAGGCAAGACTGGCTCTGCCCGAGCATTTAGATAAACAAACGGAGGTGAACGCTACAAAAAGCCTGCAATGAGAAATGGCATGAAGACCCAGAGAGTTCTTTTTATCTTATTTCTCCTCCCTTTCTCTCTCTCTCTCTCTGCGTCTGTAATTCCACTGCCGTTCGTACGTTTGGCGTCACACAGCACATTCCAGTCATAAATGTGGCAGGGTCAAGAAAACACTGTATCCTTCTCTCCCGACTCCTTCTCTGACTGTTTGTCTGGTTTGTCCTGCACAGGGGTAACGAAGACACGCCCTACCACGTTAATCACACCATGCCCTATCCCAAGAGCAAGGCGAAGGCCGAGAAAATCGTGCTTGAAGCTAACGGCACCAAGGTACTGCACGTTCACACTCTTCATTTTACATCATGTGCCAACTCTCATTTTTATAGATGTTGCACTCAAAAAGGCCAGCAGCATTCTTGTTTTTACAACCAAACCAAGTCAAATTTTAAAAGCATATTTTAAGTGCCACTGTGGAATACACAGACGCTGAGAGCAATAAAAAAAAGCAAACAAAGAGGGTGAAGTAACAATAATAAAACCATAATAGGGTAAACAAAAAGAACTGATACAAGCTACAGATGCAGGATAGAAAACAGAACTAAATGGCATCATCCAGATACAGTAACTCTAACTGTGTGTGTGTATGTACATGAGTTTATTAATGTGGCTGTTTCAGCAAGAACACTCATATTCTTGTTACTGAATACAATCATTACTGAATTATTACTGAATTCTAGAATATTGAATACCAGGAATTGCCTCTGTCAGACTAAATGGCACAACATGCAAACCTGAAAGCTGTAGAGCTGTTTGCCTTCTCTCTGTTTGCCTTTTCTCTGGTATTTGCTCAGTTGGTTGTGACACTGGGGGGGAGATTCTTGTGCAACTTTGCCACAGTGCCGAAAACAAATAACAGATCATTCCCTCGTGGTCTCGCTGTGGTGTCACTCCACCCTCCTGCTGTTTATATTCAAAATCCGCCATAATCCAGTTTTTCACCGCATTTGCGGAAATGTTTTCATTCCTGGTCCCCTCCCGTCGGTTTCCTAATGCTCCCTCCTACTCTTCTGTCTGTCCAGGTGAACGGAGGGGCGAGTCTATACACATGCTCTCTGAGGCCCACTGGGATCTACGGTGAGCAGCACCAGCTAATGAAGGACTTCTATATGCTGAGCGTTCGAACGGGAGGCTGGGTCATTCGGGGCGTCCCGCGCGACACCGAACACGGGCGGGTCTACGCAGGTGAGCCTAAAGTTCTTGGTTTGCGACCCCAAGTCATAACCACTACTGTGAGGGAACAGGCCATCATCCAGCCTGGGGATCCCAGACGAGCTGTATTTTTTTTCAACTCATTTTGAAAAGCAAAGGCCCAGTAACCCACATTGTGAAGGAGTGCCTAGTAAAAACCTAGCATGGTGACGTATGTTCACACCAGCACCAGAAGCAGAAGTAGACTTTTCACACAATGAAAAACTCAGAGGAAGTAAGACGTTTCCCTGCCACAACTTCTGATGGTCTGATGCCTCAGCAACCACAAGTCTCAAAAAGACTTTACTACGGAAGTGACATCACAAGACAGATAGACAGTACAACATGATAAGCATGAATAGACGTAGATTCTAAACCATCAGAGCATTACATGAAATTCGACAGGTACGAGACATTTCATAAAAGCAATCGACAATTGCTAAACGTTAAACACGGAGGATACAAGATTAGTATTCAAACCATCATCACTGTTTCCGATTTTACTGATGTAATATGCATACTTCTACGTTCTACTACTACGTTTATTAGCATTATTTTTTTTGTATTCATTGTTTATATATATATACCGTATATATACTGTGTGTGTATATATTGTTATTGTTTCTATTTTGTTTTGTTTTTTATCTGTTGTAAGGTGTCTTTGAGTATAATGTAAAGCAGTAGCAGTAGTAGTAGCAGTAGTAGTAGTATTCGCACATTAAGCATGGGAGATCATTTGTAAATCCTTTGTAGCGTGTCCTCGACTTAACTAAGGGCATTGTCAGCCTAATATGATATTAACCCTTTTTTAAAATGTATGTTTGTTTTTTTTGTTGCTAGGCAACGTGGCATGGATGCATCTTCTGGCGGCCCGAGCCCTGAGGGAGCGGCCGCAGACGGTGGGAGGCGAGGCGTACTTCTGTTATGACGACTCGCCCTACAAGAGCTACGAGGATTTCAACATGCAGTTCCTGTCTGCGTTCAACTTCGGTCAGGTGCGCGTGCCGCTGCTGGTGCTGTGGTTCCTGGCCTGCTTCAACGACCTGCTGCGCTGGCTGCTGAGGCCCGTGTGCAACTTCACACCGCTGCTCAATCGCTACACGCTGTCCATAGCCAGCACCTCCTTCACCGTGAGCTCCGACAAAGCCCTGCGCCACTTCCAGTACCGCCCCCTGTATGACTGGGACCAGTGTCGAGCCCGCACACAGAAATGGGTCGACACCTTCCCTCGGAACAACGACAAAGACTCCTAATGTGCAACTAAAACCTGCTGCCTAGAGAAGCGGAATAACCCGCTACTGGCCATTACTCCGATTAAAGGAATGAGTCACCGCAAAATGAAAGTTCAGTCACTAACCACTCACCCCCATGTCAGTTTGCCAGACATCTTAAAGATCCAGTGCAGTGATGTCAACTCAGTCCGGAAAAGTTTGATGTTGATTTCTAACACAATGAGCATCATTCAGTTCAGTTTTTGATGGTCAGATGGTCCAAAGCCTGTAGGACTGAGTGAGAGCTGAACCTTCCACTGCAGACAATATTCCTATCTTTGGGGAACAAATATCCAGAGTTGGAACTTCGGCACCCAGCAACAATGGAGGCACAGAAATTTTGGCCAGTTTGGCAAGTAGCTAGCTGAATATTGTCTGACAGACTATGGGACACCTCATTAACTATCCATACTGTCGACCAATCAGAGCATTCATTAAAGCCTGGGTGTAGGTGACATCACTTACACCAGGAAGTAGACTGGAATTCTAAATCCGTTTGACTTTGTGTAACTTTGCATTAACAGGTCCTTTGTTAAATTATACCATGAAATTGAGAAATGGAATTCTCATTGCACTGGACTTTTTAACAAGGTTTCTCATAATCAGAGTCGAGCTTACCCAGTTATGACCTTTAAATGTGTCGATCCAAAACCAGGTTACTTCAGCAACCGGGTTAAGACCAAAGTTCTCTTTGCATGTAGATAAAGCAGCACAGTGTGTTCCCACCCTGATGAACAGTATTAGGACTGAGAAGCATTATTAGCTTCTGCTAATTTATGATTTTCTCAGCGAGTTTTGCGGGAGTCATTTCTTCCAGCACACTCTAGTTGCACTAACTGAAGAATTTTCACCAAATCAAATCAAATGGGATGTTTTAGACTTAAGGGCACAATGCAATATCCATCTTGGAGTCAAAGACTTTGTTTTTCTCAACACCCAGTGAATCTCAGAAATTGGGGAGAAATGAATGTTCAAAACACTGCAATCCATTTGTATTTGAATTCCACTCTTTCAGCCCCTTTGAAGAAGTCTTAAGTTCAGATAATATTAACAATATTATAACAGCAATATTAAGACAGAAGAAAAAATGCAGTATATAACATATGTCAGGTAATGTAACAGTGGGGTTTTTTGTACAAATGTTTTTTTAGTGATTTTAAAAGATGACACTGATTTCACCAGTCTAAGCTTCATTCCAAAGCCGAGGCCAGCGGGCAGCGCTCAGCCGGTCAGATGAATCCGTTTCTCCTGTATTTGCTATATTAATGTAGTGCTTTTGCTTTTATACAGATAATGAAGATGAAGCACTTATGGATCTTATAGAAGATCTGATTTATTTGATTGCATTGGATTCAATACTTCTCTTCGGTGTTGAATTTGATACAGTATTTACATCTTAAACATTAGTACAATAGAATTTGTATAGTTTTATTGTTTGTAACTATGACAATTGTAAAGTTTACAAATGTAAAAACATTAATTCAATAGATTATTATCTTGTATTTCAGTAATCCATTGATAATGGTGTAAGTCTCATAATTTAAAGAATATACACATTTAAAAAGTCTTTGTCTACTAATTCTCACGTTTCATGTATCTAATTTTAAATAAACATAATTTAATATATTCAACATTGCATTGCTAATTGTGACTTTGTTGCTGCACATAAAGCTTTGGATTCACACTACAACAGGAATAGGCTTGTTTTTCTTTCTTTTCTATTTTTGAATCTGTAATTGGTCTCATATTTATAGTGTAGGAGTGCTGATCTTAGACCAGTTTACTTTATAAGTCAGAATAAAATGTATACGGCCGCAAGCCTGACCAGTGATCTTAAATCACTGTTTTAGTTCAAATCTGCTTCATGTTTATGGCCTCTGACTGTTTCCACACGGATGATGGACATTTTCCACCTCAGTGTTACCATGGAGACGTGGAAGTTGTTTACCCGCAGTGCAGAGCGCTGAACCCTATGGCTGATCCGGTCTCTGCACTGCTGTGGAAACCTGTCATCATACTCTGTCGCAAACAGCTGGATGGCATATTAGCAGGATGAGTAAGAGAGGAGAAGGGAGTTCCTCTGCAGAGCAATTTGACAACATGCTTGGGTTTCCCCAGTTATGTGCGGTTTTCCATGGATATCCTCACAATATTTACTTAAACACTGACATGGAAACCGCAGTTTCGGCAAGAACCGACTCAAACTTCCAAAACATTTAAAAACATTCAGGTTTTTAGTGCTATTAGGAAAATAATTGTTTTCCTGGTAACAAACGCATAATGTGTATGGATAAATACCAAATATGGGAGTCCAAGTTACCAAAGTGCTGACTGTGAGGATGCCTTCAGGTCAGTGTGTGTGTGTGTGCTGAACATTGGTTGCACCCAGGTTGTGTCTGTCTGTTTGAGTGTGTGTTGTGTGTTTGTATGTGTGTGTGTGTGTGTGTGTGTGTGTGTGTGTGCTGAACATTGGTTGCACCCAGGTTGTCTGTCTGTTTGTGTGTGTGTGTTGTGTTTGTATGTGTGTGTGTGTTGATCATCACTCTCTTCCAGGTTGTAAGTTTGAGTGTGTATGTACGCACGTCTATGCTGTGTACGTGTGTGTGTGTGTGTGTGTGTGTGTGTGTGTGTGTGTGTGTGGGTGGATGTTGAACATTACTCACTCCCAAGTTGTGTGTGTACGTGTATCTGTACGCGTTCTAGTGGATGTGTGTGTGTGTTTGGAAACCATGTGTGTGAAAAGTGGCCACATCATTGTTTTGTATCCCTAATGTTTATGTCCTGTGATACACTTGATATGTGACATAAAAAAAGTGTTAAAACATGTGTAGTGGTGTGTGTGTGTGTGTGTGTGTGTGTGTGTGTGTGTGTGTGTGTGTGTGTGTGTGTGTGTGTGTGTGTGTGTGGTGTGTGTGGTGTGTGTGTGTGTGGTCGGGTGTGTGGGTGTTGAGCATCGTTCACACCCAGTTTTTCACGTCCAGTCAAAATGGATGTAATTAAGGGGGATTGCGCCATCTACTGGCAAAAAAAAGCATAGCAATATAGTGTAGGTGATTTACTCGCTTTAATGTGATGTCTTTCATCCTATTATTTTTACTAATACATTGTTTTTACCCTCTATTCGTACATTTTTATTTTGTGGTGCCTTCTTGTTCTTACTTATTTTAATTTAAATATGATGTTAAAGCACTTTGTAAGCTCTTTTAAAAAGTGCTATCAAATAAACATTAAACATAATTATACTATTATTATTATTATTATTATTATTGTTGTTGTTGTTGTTGTTGTTGTTGTTGTTGTTGTTGTTGTTAGTTAGTTAGTTAGTTAATCAGTCAGGTACTTAGTTATTATTTATATTATATATATATTATATTAATATATATATATATATTATTTCCAGTGAAAGCGATAGAGATTCAGCTATTAATGTGTGTAGGCCTATTTGTGGTAAATGAGATTGACTGAGCGAAACAATAGCAAATTTGGATAAAGAATCATATTTTTTTAATTTTTTATTTTTTTATTTCAGTGTAGTTCACTCACGGATGAGTTCACTGGAAGGGAGGCTCCCGTGCAGATGCGTGTGTGTACCCGATGATACTGACGAGAACGCGCACGTAGCTGTCAGTAGGAAATGCAGGCGGCTGGAGTTGGATGTGCCCCAGCCGCTAGGCAATATCGACTTGGATAATTTAACAAAGAAAGTCCAGTTTGCTTCAGAATGAAAAATATTACAAACAAGGTTGCTTCACGTAGGTGAGAATGGTCGCAGCAACGTGATATGTGTGAGGGTAACCGAGACATTCAGCTAGCTAGCTAGGCTAACAACAACAGAACACTACCGCTAACCTAAGGCTGTAAGCTAAAATAAGCTAAGTTAGCTAGCTGGTAACTTAGCTAGCTAGCTCGCCACTTGCAGGACATTTGCGCCTCCAGGTCCTCACCCAGTTCAGTTGTTCCTGTCACCCGGCCTCGTTTTTTCGTGTTTTCATTTAACGGAGGAGGTAACGGAACCGGAGCTGTGGGGGGGCCACGGACAGGAACCCCCTGGCTGTCCAGGCGGACGGATCACATTGACACGCCGGCCGTGGGTGAGTTCAGTAGCGGGATTGAAGTTGTGGTTGACCGGGGCAGCGGATGGGCAAGGCCGTGGTCTGGGCTCGGCCGGGGCCTGGCAGGGAGGGTGTTGACTATTAGCTGTTAGTAAATGATATCTGCTGTGTGCTGAATCGGGAAGTTGTGTCGCTTTGAGAGAGGCCTCTTGGGAGGATACGACAACAAAGTGGCTGAGCTGTTGTAGCTAATGTTAGCTACTAGCAGGTAAACGTTAGCTGTCTGGAAGCACCACTATACAGACATAAACCTGCTTCATCAGCAAAATACTGGATCTCCATGGTCATCAGGGTAGCTTTTGAGATAGTTGCTAATGCACCGGTCCATCTATAAAAAAATCTGTGGGTCCGTTAACGCAGCTTTTTTTTTTTTTTTTTTAACATTGTGGGCATATTTGTTTTGTGCCCCTGGATTGCCTGCTGATGAAAGGAAATTGTGGAATTGCAAATCGCAAACTTGTTTTATTTAAGCTTTTTGATCTCCAGTTTTGCCATGTTAAATCTGCTATGGTGCAATATACTGAACCTATCTTAATGATATGGTTTGACGAGATTTTCTCCAAATGCTCCTGTAGTACACCTGCTAACTCCATTTATTATGAAGTCATATTACAATATAAGTCTAACATACAAGTTTCTCTGTATTGCAAAAGATTAAACAGAGATGTTTATTACTATTATTGTTTACATTGTTATTGTTTCTATAAACAGTACACCTAAATGTCATGATTGAAGAGTAAAAAGTGTACTATCTGTTAGCATGTTTGATATGCTGTGTTTGGTGGGCTGGATGGGCTCCTGGTGTTAATTGCTTATACTTGAGCCCAGCATCATTAAGTGGTGTGTATTTCTAAGCACTATGTCCCAAAAATGTCCATGATTTCAAAAATTTAGGCTAGCCCACTTATTGAACTGCTTCTCTATTGTTCCAATTTTAAGAAGAGGAACAGACACACTTGGCCTCAGACTTCCTTCCTAAGTTTTCATTGTCATGATTTCTGTTTAAGTAGATTTTCTCATTATCCACCATTGATATGTTGATTGTTTATGAACCAAACAGATGCAAGTTTCATTTGTAAGAACATTAATGACTGAATGGATGATTGTTAGTTGGCATAAGAAAACTTACCTCCATCTTTCTCCCTCTATCTGCAAAGGAGAGATCAGAGTGGAACCATGGCTGAAATCTCCACCCTAACCCCATCACCTCCTGCATTAGGCGATCATCATGCAGCTCCATCCATCCCGCCGCCCTCAGCTGTCCTCTCTGCTCCAGAGCTCTCCAAGGAGGCATCCATCCCCAAGTCTTCTCTCTACAATGACAAAGCTTTGATTGGAAACACTCCTGCGACACAATCGGCAGGTTCACCCCTGTCTCCCCAAAAGCCCATGCCGGGCCCGCCCTTATGTCCCCCCAAACCTGTCCCAGGAGGGGTCACAGCTGAGAATCCTCTCCCCCTATCGGTAGATGAGGCTGTGCCACAGAATGAGGAAGTGGCAGGGAAAGATGCAGAGACTGGATTGGTGTCAGTCAGTGACCCAGCTGCTGCAGACCTCTTGAACACCACATCAGAGACCCTTGCTCAGCCCAGTGAGCCATCAGCTCAGGCCGTAGTGCAACAGGCATCCCCCTCCCCTGATCTTAATCCTGGACCTAATCTCTACCCCAGCGTGCATGTCACCCACAACCCTAATCCTGTCACTGATGATACTCAGTTGACAGTGAGCCAACTCCAAACCACTGCAGCTTCAGATCCCACACCTGCTCCCCAAGGCTCCGCCCAAACAACAATAACCGAAGCAGCAGTAATGGCTGAAGAAGAGAAACCCCAGCCGCCGCAACGAGCACAAAACCCTCAAACTCAGCCTCCCCCTCTGTCCCCAAAACCTGACACTCCCAGCGGAGCAAGGAATGCCGAACTGCCCAGCACCCCCACCAGAGCCGAACACCCCAGCCCCTCGCTCCCAGTGATCCACGAGCCGGCTTCGGCCCTCTTCCTGCCCAACCCCAACCCCCGGCCGGCTCCCGACACCCTCAGCTACCTGGAGTCGGCCAGCCTGATGTCGGGGACGCTGGAGTCTCTGTCTGGGCTCGGAGAGGATGGGAGCTCTGTGGGCTCAGACTCCGAGATCAACGGCCTGGCTGTCAGACGCACTGATAAATATGGCTTCCTCGGTGGGAATCAGTACAGCGAAAGTGGGTAGGTATTAAAACATCAAAACAACCACACATCATACACTCTTATATCTTCCAGCCTCTGTGCAAGTGAGATATTCCTGGCATACCTGAATATGCTCACTGCTTTATTCCTTTATGGCTGAGGTATTCTGAAATCATAAGCCCACATTCCAGTATGGCTGTTTGAGGGAGGGAAATGGGAAGCTTCTCTGTTATCTCTTATGCTTCCATGCAGACAGCTCACTGTTTGGAATATGAGATGGCATTAGATTGTGGCTGGTCACTTGATTTACACAGACAGATGTGAATCCTTGTGTGATGATTCTGGCCTGCCTTTGTGCCTGTCTTCCTTTTAATCAGCCGCCCGGCCTTCCCTGGTCATCTGATTCCCTCTGCCACTCGTCTGCCCCAAAGTGATCTTCCATTCTTCCCAGTCCCACCCCTCTCTTCACTGTCCTCTCCTTCTCTGCTGCTCTAAACATATCTATCTGTCCTTTATCTCTCCTTGGTCTGACTCAGATAGTGCTGAGAGCGATTTTGTGACTCAATATGTACTGACTGTGTGTCTTTCCTCTGTATCACCCCGCTCCCACCCATCTGCTCACTCCCTCTTTTTTTTTCCCAGATTTGCTTCTAGTTTTCCTGACAGGCTAATTGCTCTTCCGCCCTTGAATAATTAAAACATTTATTGATTTGCTCTGGGTAGCGATGGTGCCTTCGTGGCAGTGTATGGATGTAGTCATCTCACTAATTCAATGTAATGGAGTATGTGTGAACGCTGAAGACAAAGTGAGCCGTATTATGTGCTGCATGGGTTAAAAACTCTCTAAACACATCATCAACATCTAGAGTCCAATATTATGGAGTATGAAACAGAATACTTCCCAGTTCTATCAATGACGTATTCATACTATATTATTACTCATTATTACAGTGAAAAGGATCTTCGAGTCGAAGTGGCCAGACAGAGAGAGATGAAATGGCTCGATATGTTCAACAACTGGGACAAGTGGATTAAACATCGCTTCCAGAAGGTATTCACATCCTTCCAAATGTGTCATAGGATTTATGTTTAGAATTAGGAATGAGAACTGTGTGTGTATGTGAATGTTTGGGTGTGGTTTGGGTACACTAGATAATGCCTTGGAGAAACTCCCATGTGTCTGCCTGTATGTATGTCGCAGGTGAAGTTGCGCTGTAGGAAGGGGGTTCCATCGTCTCTCAGGGCCAAAGCCTGGCAGCTGCTATCCAACAGCAAAGATCTCTTGGATGCCAATCCCGGGAAATTCGAGGTATAACTGCTACCAACCCCCCAACATCACCATTACCACAAAGACAGAGACACCCTCTATTGTGTAATCAAGCTCTCATGGTGCCAAAAATGTCATTTTACTGGCCAAGCATTTATCAAAGAGGGCATTTACAAATATGGATAGTCAGAAAACTGAAAAGTACACAGCAGTATCACATGGAAATTCAGTTAGATCTTGGATCTCTTATACGGTGGATTTTAGTTTGATTAAGAACATTCAAGGTCAGTGGAGAGGGTTTTCTGACTAAGTGGCTGACTCTTAAGTGAAAGATCGTAGGATAGGGGAGTTGTGGCTGGGTAGGGCAATTATAACTCCAGGGGTGCTGAAGGGGCGCAGGCGCAAACCTAGCTAGCTGTAAGCCTCTTATCAGTACCGGTAATCCTGCCTGTCAGAGCCCCACCTCCCTGTCCAGGCTGGAGGGGGGTCCGGCCTCGTCTGGGCCCGGGTCCCAGCAGCCTGTTGCTTTTGTCTGAGGAACAATTTCTCCTCTACCTTTTCACTTTTCAGTTGTTGTTTAGTCTGTTAAACCTGGTTTCATACAGGCCTTTGCAGCCTAATCCACTTTGATAGCTAATTTAGTGCTTGTCACCAAGACTTGAGAAATCATTTGAAACATTTCTCTCACTTTTGCACCTACAGGAGCTGGAGAGAGAGCAGGGAGAGGCTAAATGGCTGGACATCATAGAGAAGGACCTGCACCGACAGTTCCCCTTCCATGAAATGTTTGCTGCTCGTGGTGGACATGGGTAAATGCTTCCGCAGTGTTTATATGAGTGTTTAAAGATTAGAACAAACTTAAATGATCCCCATGGGGAAATTGGGCCTTTGCAGCAACAGATAACAGGATGCAGCAAAGAAAAACAGGATATAAATAAGAATAGGGAAATTGGGGATAGTAAACATAACACAAGCAACAATGTCAGACACTATATATGTACTATATACACTCATATATGTAAATTGTTTTAAAATGACCAAATCAAATCAAACTAGAACGTATTAAGTAAATAGATGAAGATATAGGAATGGCAATTTATGAAAAATCAATGAATACATTAATTACTTCTAGTGTGTGCAAAATGATAGCAGTAGATCATACTGAAGGAAGAAAAGATAGAAAAAGAAAACATGAAAACATCTATGAAAATATAATGATATATATGAAAATATAGTGTTACTTAATAAGAGTTTTCATTCACTTACATTGGAGTGAAGTGTTCTCAAAGGCAGTTATTCTTGTCTGCCTTGGAACATTTAATTTTTCCATTTCTTGAGCCCAGAACCCCCTGATTTGATTTGCATTGTTCCCTCCATGAGTCATAGGAAAGTGCATGCAGTGGTCAGGCATTTCAGTGTGTTTGGCCACTGCTTAATTTCTCCCTGGCGGTGGTTCCCACAGGCAACAGGATCTGTATCGGATCCTGAAGGCCTACACCATCTACCGGCCCGACGAGGGCTACTGCCAGGCCCAGGCTCCAGTGGCTGCAGTGCTGCTCATGCACATGCCTGCTGAGGTGAGGGGGGGTGACTGGGAGGGGAGGGGAGGGGGGGCAGGGATGGATAGGAGATAGAGCGTTCATTAGGGATGGGACGATACGCTTATCTCACGATACGATTCGATACCGCGATATGTGGTTCACGATACGACGTGATAAATAAAAGTTCAGTGACAACAAAGTCTGACTGTGCAGAATTATGTTTATTTCTGAGCCACAAAAATCTTTCTAGCATTGGCTTGCTAGAATGTAAACATTTTAAAAATGTCATTACAAAGTGTAATTAATATAATTTGGATGGAGAGCTGGATGGAGATATATTGAATTTCAATATTGTCCCATCCCTAGTGTTCATTGGGTTTGGGGTTAGTAAATAAAAAGGTTTTATCAATGTCGATTCCTTAATGATTCCTTTTTAACAGTCCAATTCCTTAACTATTCCCTTACTGGGTTCTTTCTCATAAATATTACTCTTACAGACTTTCATAACAACCCAAAAATACTAAGTATGTGATAGAATTGATTGAAATTCTGCTACCAAACCTGAAATAGAATGAATTAATGATTAACTGTTCATACCATAGTGTTTTATTATTGTGTTATTCACAATACCCTTGACTGCAAAATGTGTTCAGCCTGAACGCACATCACACAACTGTACTGTATGTGTGTGTGCGAGTGTGTGTGTTTGACTGCAAGGTTGAGGCATGAAGTGGTGAGGCTCAGGTAGCAGTGTGTGTTCAGTTCACTTCTCTGTGACACAGGAGCGTAGTATGTCTTTATCGAAGTGTAGCCACAGTTTAGATGTCTAGTTTCTAACGTCTGCCTAGTCTACTTTGTGGTCTTTATCAAACTATCGGCACACTTTTGATCTCTTCCTTCTATCCTTGCCATGCTCGCTCTGCTGCTATGCGCTTCAGCTGCAAAGCAACTGCTTTCAACGACTCACTCACCTCTCGCCGAGTTCACTATATCATGTCACAACCTCGCTGTCACTTACACAAGTAGACCAGGGAAGAATGGAGAGCAAAATGATTAAATAGCGAATTAAAAATTTCCATTTGGTTGTATTAAAAAAAGAACAGGAAAAAACTGGTCATCAATTACAGGAATTGATTTGGCAAACATGTTTCAGTTCACTAATTTCTGGAAATACTGGAACCTCAGTGGAACCAGGTTTTGAATTTGCAAACTCTAATTGTTTGATATAATGTGCTTCTGTTTTGCAGCAAGCCTTCTGGTGCCTCGTCCAGATATGTGAGAAATACCTTCCAGGCTACTACAGCGCCGGTCTGGTGAGTGAATGAGCAAACTCCTGTCTGTCTGTCTCTCATACTCCATCTCTGTGTAGACCTTCTGAGCTTTATTGATTCGTCCTTTTGCCAAACCTCCTAAAGGAAGCGATCCAGCTGGATGGAGAGATCTTCTTCTCCCTGCTGCGGCGTACGTGTCCCATGGCGTACCGTCACCTTAAGAAGTTCAAGATCGACCCGATTCTCTACATGACCGAGTGGTTCATGTGCGTCTTCTCACGGACCTTACCGTGGTCCTGTGTGCTGCGTGTATGGGACATGTTCTTCTGTGAAGGTACTGTTCAAATACACAGGCAGTCAAGCACCTTGATGAATTGATTTGCAGGCAGCTCTCAAGGCTCTTGTCTGTATCTAGGTCATTAGCTGGGTTTACATCCAAGTATTTTTACACTCTTTTTTTTTTTGACTGTACAGAAAGTATGTGATAAATAGCAATCAAAACACATTTGTCTAAAAGTCACTTAAAATTCTGTTAAAATGTACTTGTTAGTTGGATAGAAACATAACTAATGTCTGTGGTTTCAGGGGTGAAGATCGTCTTCCGTGTGGGCCTGGTGCTGCTGAAGCAGATGCTTGGCTCTGTGGATAAGCTGCGGGAGCTGCAGGGCATGTATGAAACCATGGAGCGTCTGAGGAACATCTCACCCGACAGTATCAGAGAGGACATATTGGTACAGGAGGTCAGTGTCTCTCTGGCCTTCACAAACCACATACAGACACACAGACACATGCGCACAACCAACTCCTGTTCTTACTCACCGACACGAGTTATGAGTCAACTTGCACTGTAGCCTAAATAAGTAATGTTTACTTCCTCTGTCTACCTTCTGCTTCTCTCTGTGCAGATTATCACCCTCCCAGTGACGGAGGCTCTGATAGAGAGGGAGTGCAACATCCAGGTGAGGAAGTGGAGGGAGTCCAGAGGGGAGCTGACGCACCAGCCGGGCCGCCGCCTCCACGGGACGAGGGCCATCCACGAGTACAAACGCCGCGCCGCCTCCATCAGCTCGGGCGGCAGCTTCTCCTTCCTGGGAAGCTCGGTCCCTCCTCCCGGACCCCTCAGGGCCTCCTCCAGCCTCCTGTCGCTCCCCGGCTTCCGCAAGTCCAAGACTCCTTTCCACTCCCAAATGAAGAAGGGCTCCTTCTCCGGGCCGTCAGGATTTGAGGGCCTGCCGCCTCAGCCGCCCCCCGCGGCGACCTCGAGCCCGAGCCGAGCCCCCGCCCATAAGCCACCCCTTCCTGGGGCCGGTCCCAGGGCGCCGGCAGCCCACGTTCAGAGCCCCCTTGTCGGGACGGCGGCCGGCCCGTCACCTGGGCCTGCTCCGGCCTCAGAAGCCCCTTCAGCACAGGGCCAGCCTGGCGCTTCGGCCCCAACACCAAGCAAACCACCTCCCAACACTCTGTCGCCCTCCCCTAAGATCGTCTCTGAGCACATCACCCCGACCATCCCGTCGCCCACTGCAAACAACGCCCCTCTGCCCCCCTGTCCAGATGCAAAAAAAGAAGCGGCAGTGGCAGCAGCGGCCGCGGCAACACCTGGAGAGGAAGAAGGGAAGAAAAAGAAGAAAAGCAAAGAAGACAGGAAGAAGGAAAAAGAGGACGAGAAGCAAAAACTGAAGGAAAAGAAGGAGAAGGAAAGGGCTGACAAAGAGAGGTCTAAGAGGGAGAAAGAGAGGCTAGAGAGAGAAAAGAAAAAAGAGAAAGGGGGGAAGAAAAAGGACAAAGGGGGAGGAGAGGCCGAGGAAAAAAATGGAGCTGCAGCACCAAGAGATTCGGCCTAGTTTTCCACCCCGTCATTCCAGCAGAATGAAAAGGGGGACGCTGGAAAAAAAAAAAAAAGGAGGACAGAGGAACAAAAGACCCCCAGAAGCAGAAAGAGTGATTAATAAAAAAAAAAAAAAAAAAAAAAGGGGGGTGGCTTCCTGTATAGTGCATCATTTTAAAGACTTAATGTAGTCCCAGGATTAAGACGGAGACAACTGGATCATGGTTTTAATAGCACCTGGGGGGCATTTTGGCCCTCGCCCAATGCTTTCTTTGTCACTAAGTTTTAGTAAGATGGGACAAATTTCCTTTTGCAACTGGAGCATGGACTGTGAGGCTCTGACTAATTTCAGAAGACCACAGTCATTATCTCTTTTAGTTTTTTTTTTTTGTTTGTTTTTTTTAAATTCTGGTTTAATTTTGATTGTTTTAATCAGATTGATGGCAGTGGATAGAAAAACATTGAATGAAGGAATTGTTGAACCGAAAAGTTTGTGGAAATAGTTATGGTGCCATAGAATATGTAAATAAAAAAATCTACCTACAGTATATAGGATCCTCTTAGCGCTCCATATGCCCCGTCATTTCTCATCTGTGGACAGGTTACCTGGAATGCCTGAGAGAGAAAAAAGAAAAAGAAAACCTTTTGGAAATTGTCTCAAACGCAGGCACTGAAGACGGCAATGCTAGTAATGTTGTTGGGTGTTCAGGAGGATATATTTATTGTAACGTTAAATGTTGTGAGTGTGTGCCTTAGTAGTGTAGTGAAATGTGTTACTGTTCTGTGTGTGGCCTCCCTGTTTTCGGTCGCCCTCTTTGCCTGCATTTTGTTTTTTTCTCACGTCATGCCATCCTTGAATCATTTCTGCGCTTCTCCCCGCACCCTTTGCTTTCTTATGTCGTAGGAATTAATCCGATGGGTAAACGGAGGGACGTACACAGGGATACGCAGACGAAAAGAGGCGGAGAATTAGAATTAGCCGGAATCAGACACCTTGCAGTGGTGGCTCCTAGCTGTTCGTTAATTCTTAAATTATGTGTGTATTTTGTCCCTGACAAAGCAACACATAGGGAGCATTTCAAAGCTGTCTTTCTTTTTTTTTTGTAGTTTTTATTGTTTGCAAACCTCATTTTAAATCTCTTAACAAGGAGAGAGTGCAGCATATTGATATACTGATAGTGTGAAAACATGCTATACTACCAGCAGTGACCCTGCATGAGTCCTGCAGACCAAATGTCCATCTGTCAAATTAGTATTATTTTGCTTTTGATGAACAAAATAATATATGTATTTTATTTAGCCAAATGTTCATATGGGTCCGGACCTTTGCGTTCGTTAACCCAGTAGAATGTGATTTCAAGTTTCTTAAGAATGAAGGATTATTTTTGCACTGCCCTGTCACAAAGCACCGCTGAAGTCGACCACTCCGTATTGGTAGTTATGTAGAAAGTAGAGTCTCATCAGGCCGGGTTTCACACATAGGAAATCTATGCCTTGAGGACCTATAGGAAGCCACTTGACTGGGCGTGCCAGGTGTGCCAATGTAGCATTAACCTCTGAACTTTGACCTTCGGGCTCTGATGTATTTATGTACAAAGTGGTTAATTTAATCAAATATAGTATATTATGAATTATTATTATTATTTTGGATCTGACTATTTTTCTATGTGAATAATAGACGCCTGGTTGACTGGAAACGATGGCCGGCTACACACGGTTGTAGTCGCAGGGGGATCATATAAAGTGTTGTTTATTTTTAAGATTTTTTTTTTGTTGTTGTTGTTGTTGTTTTTATTTTTTGCACGTTATGTCCTCTGCTTTTACACGACAAACTCAATGCATGTCTTTGCGATTTTTAAGTTTACCGCCATCGTTGGTTCGGTCATCTTAGGTTCACGAGTCTCCATATTTACTGAAGTGCAGTATTAAACCGACTGGAGAGGGGAAAAATGGGCCTCCAGCAGAACAATAAACATGAATGGGTGTTTTAGACGTAACGTTAGGGAGTCGAAGGTCTTAAAACGTACTGTATAATATACTAAGAGGTGATTTATGAGCTCTGAATAGTTCTGTCATTGAAGATCTGAAGTGTGTCTGTCTCACAAAGTTGTGTTGTAACATTCATAATGAATTATCGACTAACTCCCTAACCCAGTCACACTCAGTGTTTCTATACTGTAACATATTTATGCATAACGTTAAACGGCACTGAACCCCATCAGTATATGATGCGTAGTGCCAGCTAGTTACTGTAACACACATTTGATGGTCTGGGGAAAAAAACAACAACAAAAAAAAAAAAAAACATTGATGCTCTTTAACAGTGATTCTCTGTACTGTTTTCGTAGTTCAGGATTAGAGGGACTTTTTCGTGTAATTGTAGCCAACATTGTCCTCCATGTTCACCGTTTCTCACTTAGTTTTAGGTCTTGGCATCGCTGTCATTTTTTAAGAAAATTAATTGTCACACACTCCTCCGTTCCTCCCACCCCCCCTCTCTATTTTGAGTCCAGTCCATTATAAGCGCAGACTAGTGTAGTTAGTGAGGATAACCTGAACACGTCTATGCAAACCTTACTCCATCACATGACTGTTGGTAGTGTGTGGTGACAGCAGCACCGATTTCACCTCTTGATGCCATTCGCTACTAGCAGTGGAAATCACAATTGGTGCCGTAGAAAATGAATTCTATGGTTGGTGTTTCCCGAGCACACATCAGGCCCGTGGATTACAATATTAGATGAGCAATATTTCCCTCGCAGCTCATGTCTTTAAAGCTCTCGAAGTTTGTCTTTTCTCTTTGTCAAGAGGGCTCAAGATGTGACGACGATCAAATGAATCTCGCACTTCTTCGCGATTCCCCCGATGCGGAATCAGCGCTCAGCTCTGCAATATTGAGGATAAATCAAGAAATCCACTTTCCGTCAGGTCCTTTTGTGCGTTTCTGCATCGATCCTGAAATCGTTGTGATTGATTACACTTGATTGGGAATGACCCCGCTGATGCAAATATTTAAAAGCTTCTCAATCGCTTCTCTAATTTTTGTCCGTGTTCTCTCCCCCGTACCCCCGTTTGTCTTTTGTGTTTTTTAAGTTTACATGAAACTTGTCTCTGGCGAAAAGTGAAATAAAATCATAGCTAATTGAATTCATTCCTTAACTGCAGAAGATCTACACCTGATGTATTTAATTGATAATGATAATGACATTTGTGATGATGAGTAATAAACCATAATATATTAAATCATCTCGCCTTTTTTTTTGTCTTTCTTGTTTCCCTTATTTGACATGCGAAACTTGTCAAATAAGGAACTGGCGTAAACCAACGTAATTACTATTATTAAACATTCAGAGGTCTGAGAATAGCAGTGCTGACCAGTTAAAAGTCTGAGATCCTAATAAAGTTATGTGTCTGGTCATCTGAGCTGACCTGCAGTCACACTGCTGCTGCTCCTATTCTGGGAACCATTATGAATTTGGGCGCAGATACACATTAGCCAGCCATGCAGATCATTTCCCCAGTACAGTTAATGGGAAAAGTCAGACGTCGCTGCAATAAGAGAGCCGGTCTTGGTGATTTATTTAGAGAGTGGTTGGCCTCAGTAATGCAGCAATATGTGTACTAACTACTTTGTATGAGTAAGATTCAACCTGCGCACTGTGAAGAAGATCCACTAGATGTCACTAGATCTATTCACCAGCAGCATATGAGGGGTTTTCATAATATTTTAGACTTGTTGCCTCTCTCAAACCCTCTCCCACAGAGCCACTGAACAGAGACACTATTGTACAAAAAGAGGTTTTATTCACAGTTTGTCCCTTTTATTCATTACAGAGGAAGGTGAGGAAGAGTCCAGTCAGAATGAAATCGAGACAGCTTATGGAAAAAATGGCGATTCGAGAGCGATGCCGGAAGGAGCGGAGGGAAAGAGCGCGAAGATGTGAATGTTTTCTTTCGGCCCTTTCGCTCCTCTCCTTCGCAGTCTTTGTTGTCGCTTTTTTACAGAAAAAAGAGTGGTCATCACTTTTTAAGGAGACTTCTTTTTCTGTGCTAACCTGAAAACGCTCTCCCTCTTCCCACCTTTTCTACCCGGGGGGGGGGGGGACTTCTTCAAAATTTGGAATGAGGTCCCCCGTGTTTGGTGTGCGTCCCATGCTACAACAGTGGAATAAACCTTTACTGTGTCTATTTTCCCCCTGAGAAACCATGGGACATTTTCACTCACACAAGCACCGAAGATGCTAAAAGCAATCAGGTAGAGAGAGGTGTAGAGGTGAGGAGAGAGAGGTTGCGAGGAAAGAGAAGGTGGTTGTGGATGGAAATGATGTTACAAGATCATTTTATTGAAAATAATCCCAGTTCCCCATAAGCAAACATAGACATCCCACGAGCGTCGGCCTTCTCATGCGTCAGTGCGACGAGTCTTTGGTTCGAACATGAGCGACAGAGCACATGGGTACACACAAACGGTAAGCTGGGAAGGAAGAGGAGGACAGAAAGGGAGGGCAGAATAACAAAGGGATGCTGTTTTTCTTCTCTTCTGTCTTTCTCTTTACTCCTCCTTCTCCTCTCCGTGTGTGATGACGTAGCAGATGCTCTTGTAGTCTACATTGCCGGCAACATCTGGGGGGAAGGCGGCCCACAGGTTCTTCATCTGAGGGAGGAGACGAGGAGACGAGGGTTGGCAACTCACCGGGGCAACGGGGTGAAATGATATACAATATATGATGAGATTCATTATAAGAATACACCACATTTTTGGGAGATTTTCCCATTTGTAACCCAAATCATCTATGTGTCCCTATTAGCTGCATTGCTCCATGCTAACACGTTAGCATACACCATGTTGAGTGATAGTAGGCGACTAGCATTATCTCAAAAGTGAGAAAATAAGAACTTGTAGCAGCTCTAAAACTAAATGGTAAGTCATTTTATGTTGTCAAGTCTGGCAGTTTTGTGTAGATTGGTAAAATTTACACAAAATATGATACAAAAATAGCATACTGTTCTGAACTAGCAGGGACTACTTTGTTTGCGTAGGAAGTGAAGGAGACTTTCTACGGCTAAAAATCACTGCGCAGTGGATGAATATGTGGTTTTCATCCTAAATAGTTCCAAAAATAAAAATGGCTACATCAGCTATATTGAGTTAATGATATTTAATTGTTTTAAATTCATGAATCTACCGGCCATATATTAAAAAATATACACAACTTTTTTATTACTAAAAGGTCATTCTTCTTACTTTTGATAATGCTAGCTGCCTACTGTCACTCAACATAGTGTCTGCTAAAGTGTTCGCATGGAGCGCCAGAGTGAACGATCTACCAGGGACATATGGATGATTTTGGTGTCTATGTTCTCATCACTTAACAGGTAAGTGATTGACTAATCTCCCCAAAACTCTGTGTATTCCTTTAACTGGTCGGAGACATTACCTCCTCCTTGGAGAACCTGTCGCACTGAGTGGTCAGGAGCTCCTCAAGGCTGGAAGAGACAAACACAGAGAGATTTATTATTATTTATTATTGGGTCAAATTCAGAATTATTCCCATTTGGACATGTGCTGTGGTATATGATTATAAAAAGAATAAGAAGGTGCTCACAATTCCTTCTTGATGGTTCCAGTACCCTCGGGGTCCAGGACCTTGAAGGCGCTAACGATAACGTCCTCGGGGTCAGCACCTAGTGAGGGACGACAGGAATAGTCAAGGTATCAATAACAGTGACTCACACCAAGCTACTGTACGGACACTTTTAACTTCATTATATCGTAAAACATACAACAACTCGGGAGTGAGAGTTGGGGAGTGAGCGGGGTAAAAAGCAGGTGTCAGATTAGCAAAAGGAAATAAGACGCCCACCCTTCAGCTTCTCTCCGAACATGGTGAGGAAGACGGTGAAGTTGATGGGGCCGCTGGCCTCCTTGACCATGGCCTCCAGCTCCTCATTCTTCACGTTCAGCTGGCCTGCACAGCACAGAGTTTAAGATTACACACAAATACATATACACCACATACACACACACACACACACACACTCTGTTCCACTGTGCGCAGCTCACCCATTGAGGCCAGAACGTCCCTCAGGTCATCTTTGCTGATGATACCATCTCTGTTCTGGTCAATGATTGTGAAAGCCTGAGAAAAAGACAAACCAACAGGGTTTATTAGTTTTTACGAAACAACACCGGAGTGTGTCCACTTGTCACCAATGGGACAGATGGAGAAAAGGGCAGGCTGGGCCACAAATCACAGGGTGACACCTCTTTAACATTTTAGGGACTCCTCAGTCAACAGTGTGTCCATTAAAGTGTCAGGTGGTGAGGATTCATGACGCAAAGCTATGTAAACCTTGTTAGGGGATACTGGGCAGGAAAAAGGCAGCGGCAAAGAAAAGTTAAATGACTTTAGTGGCCTTGGCGGGTTGGGGGGACTTGAGGTGGACCTCAGGGTTTTTCTTACATGTTAATTTGGGAAAGTATCATCTTGGTACAGCTGTCTGATCCGTTCACTCCCCCCCTTCTCATGGCTGAGCTGCGTCTATGAAACTTAAGATGACCTCTTGGACTTGAACTTGAACTCAGTCCGCAACCTCTCTCATCACTCTCTCTCTTTCTATCTCTGCCTCCCTCCTCCTCTCTCTCTCTCTCTCTCTCTCTCTCTCTCTCTCTCTCTCTCTCTCACACAGACACACACACACGCCAACAGACACACAGGCGTTCCCCCGGCTGCCATCTTTCCATCTGTGCAGAGTGCTAAGACCGCCCTAATGATCCTGTCATACATTCCCTAAGTGGCACTTAAGAAATCTGTATCACTTATCACAGGAGGAATGTTCCCCTCTATTCGGAGCCCATATCCCTTGACAACACATCGAAAACACAGACACCATCATAATCCAATCTCTTGACGGCCCGTCCCTATAAAATCCCCTTTCCCTGACCTCACACACCCCAACACTCACACACTTTTAGACTTCCGCCTTTTGGTTTGCTCTCTCCCTTCTTTTGCTCATCAAATCGTTCGTAATTGTAATTTTGAAAGCACACAAAAAGCAGTTTGCCTTTGAAAGTTTGCCCCCCCCCCCCCCATTAACTTCCCTTCTGACCCGTTCCTATTCTCCTTTCCTTGTCTTTGTTCTACACTACAGTCCGCCTGCTGAGCTCCAGTTGTCCTCCCAGCCGTCAGCAACAGACCTAAGGAGATGTGTGAGTGACAGCTGGGGGGTCAGAGGCGAGTGGACAGCGGAGCGCTTCAGAGGGCGACAGAAATTTCAGAGCTCCTCCTAATGACATGCTCCTGCTTATTGAATTGTCAGAAGGGGAACAGGGAGGGGAGTAAGCAGAAGAGCAACTGCTGCGAAAATGGATCCAGGAGCGGCTTCACCAAACTCTAATTTTGGTTGTAGCCTTGAGTAAAAACAAGAGTAAACAAGCTGAGATCACACCAGTCCCTCTCCATTTCTCTATCGACCAACCGGTGACCATAAAGATGACTAAAGTGTAAATGTTGGCATGTTGGGGCGGAGAAATCCTCACCTCCTTGTACTCCTGAATCTGGCTCTGCTCAAACATGGAGAACACATTGGAGGAGCCGCCGTCTCCGGCTGCCTGCCTCCTCTTGGCCTTCTTGGGTGCCTGTGGGACAAAAACACACACGGGTGAACCCTTGGGTGAATCCGTCCGCCCCGGGCTGCAACCCACGGTGACGCTAATTGACCTCTAACCCCAGTTCATGCTGTACGGCAGGTGATGCTGCGGTAGATCAGGTGCAGTCCTCAGGTTAGTCATAAAATGTATCATCTGAATACCAATATGGCATGCATTTGTTTTATGAACTCAAATCTTTTGCCAGTTTATGTTAAGAAACACAAATTTCTGCATTCCTAAACTATCTATAAAGGCTCTCTTTTCTCCAAAATAACCCTGCAGATTTTTCAGTTTGGCATGCCACCTAAAGTACATTATTCTCTGCCACATAAAGCCACAATTTACCAATAATATTAATAACACATTTAAACACAAGCATCCTGATAACTGTATCGCCATGAACAGCAGGTAGCCTATTATCCAATGAGGAAAAGCCATGTCCAAAACATGCTTGATCTATAGGAAGTGAAAACAAACACTCCCAGCATTTGTTATTTCAA
Source organism: Centroberyx gerrardi (assembly GCF_048128805.1). NCBI lineage: Eukaryota > Metazoa > Chordata > Actinopteri > Beryciformes > Berycidae > Centroberyx > Centroberyx gerrardi. The sequence continues at coordinate 26,377,096 of NC_136003.1, forward strand.
GCTGTTACATAGGCCAAAACGTATCAAAAGGTGATGGTTAATCCAAAGGGTCGGTTTGATTTGGCTTTCCCCCCTGTAGAGCCTTCCATCAGCAGAGAGCAGTGATGAGGGAATGATGGTACTCACCATCTTGAGACGGTATGTGTGGAGGTTTAGATGGTCAAGAAAGAGAAGACTGTGTGAAGCCGCGTTATACGTGGATCCCCGGGGGCTTATATACCCCTCCGCCGGCCAATCTAACTTTAGCCGCAGCCTCAAGTTTGGATTGGGATAAAAGAGAGAGAGAGGGAGGGAGAGGGAGAGAGAGAGAGAGAGTGGTAAAGGATGAGCTGGTGGCAAAAGTGAAGGAGACAGAATGGGGGGACAGGCTATCACCTTACAGGAGATCAGAAATAGACCCAGGAGTCTTGGAATTAAGTAAACCTGATAGCTTGGGGACCTTGCCATAGGTTTGCAGTCCCACGTGGACTAATATGGACATTCAGGACATTGATGCTCGTTGGACCGCTGGACACCGTCTCCCCTCCCTCCCTCCCTCCCTCTCTCCCTCCGTCCATCTCCATCAGCCTGCACACAGCCACATCGGCCACTCGCTGACTTTATTTTTGGTTTGTGATGTCCATTGCGATATTACAGCCTGAGATTCGAGCATCCTATACCCCTCAGCAACTCATACAGCTTTTACCCTGTATGTGCATGCATGGCTTGGCTCTCTTATTTTGAGTGAACGGTTGTGATATAAGGTGATGTTAGGGTCGGATTTTGGGATTTTGCCACAGGAGTAATGATAGAAACTGCTCTGCAAGGATCCCACACATCTAAAATGGCACGAAAGCATCTGGCTTATCACTCAATCCAAACATGCACATGAATGATTAGCCCCAGCACCAAAACAAAATGGAGGGAGACATGTAGGCTATTCATTCTCAAATTAATTAAAATACCTCTTCATACAAGGACTGACAGTGGATGAGAACAAGTTTTTTGATTAGATTTTAAAACTGTAAAAGGTTTATTTACATTTGTTTGGTTTGTAACCACTGCAGCAGAATAAAATCTAAATGTAATTTGAGTTGTGATTGCTTGAGAAAGCGTGAGCCATACCTGTCAAGAATATATTATTAATGATGAATGAATAATTCATGATTAATTAATGAATTCCTGTTACAATTCCAGTTGTATAGTAACTTAAACCTGATGATGATAATGATGACGATAATAATAATCACTGTCATCATCATCGTTGTCATCATCAACATCATCATCTTTATTTGTGCATCACTAATAAATAAATAAATAAATAAAGAACAAGTTACATCAAGATAAAAAGATAGGAACAGAGGGTAAAAACAGCATTACAGTAAAATAATGGGATAAAAGACGTCACATAACAGCATCACATAAAAACAAGCTTATAAAAATGTGTATGAGGAGATTTAAAAGTTAGTAATCAAATCACTTCATTATGTGTTATAAATAAAATGGAACAGTGTCAAAATAGTAATAATGAAAGCATGTATTTTTGTGTTTTATTTATTCAACTTTTGATTTATTTTATCCAGAGTAAACTTTACTCTCTCTGTAAAAGCGTCTCATGTCACATTCTCATGCTGTGGTGTTTTCTAATAAACTTCAGCTTCAGCCTGACACTGTAAATGTGACTTGTGGTGAATTGTGAAGCTCAAGCTAATGAGTGATTAGAAAGTCGTGGCTTGTGGATGCATGGATTTCTCGTTTCTGGTTTTTGACATTTCATCCTCCAGTAAGAATATTACAAGTCGTGTTGGCGGCGTTAAGTGAGCGGCGCCATGTGAGGCATCTACGAGCACCGTTAACCTCTGGCTGTTGTCCTCGTTTCCCATCACCAGGAGGCTCCCTGCGCAGTGACGGCCTCAGCCATGAACACGTTTCCACCTGTTTGGGCGCTCAGACGGGGACCCTCCCGCCCCGCACCCCCGCTTTCAAATATCCCCCCCTTCAAATAAGGGGATTACTTGGCAGGGTGATGGCAGCAGACATTCTCAAGAGAATATAAAAGGGACAGCTGACGGCGACCAAAATAGCTAAATAAACTTGACAGCCTGCCAACGGTCCAGTCCCTCAAAGCAAAACGCTTCCCCTCATATTTTTTTTTCACAGTTTTTATATCCAAATTTACCAGTGTCAAAACCAGAGATAATCCGTTTCTCATATCAGGAACAACTTTGCTAATCTTGTCTGCTTGATGAATTTATTTTCGCCCCGGTCTCGGCTGTTTGTGTTTCCACAGATCGTCTCTGTCTGATGGTTAACGGACAGGTGAGGAGCTGCGGCAGAGTCACGCCCGCGGTCTTTACTGGTTTCCCAGACAGCGGTAATTTGGATTAGAGAGACTTTGTTATCCCGGGGCCCCCCAGGACGTCCCGAGCCTGTCCTCCCTTGCGTTCCCAGTGACCTTTGACCTCTGCTCCTCTGGATTATCACCACCTTGTTTTCCCGGAGTGAATGTGGCACGTGTCGCTCTCTACTTGTTCTGACTGTGATATTCAGCCTAATACACTTAAAGAGAAAGTGTCACCTGTTTGTATTTGCTTGATCGGGGTGAGAGATCAGATGAAAGTTAAAATTTTCTATTCTCATTCCTGCAAAAACATGATCTGTGCTTCAATACTGTGTATGACATCAGCCTTTTTACCCAAATGGACACAGCCACAGCATGTAGTGTGTTTGTACATATATGTGTTTATATATATTTATGTATTTACTGGATAGGGACTACAGGATATTGAGGACAGGAATCCTGGTCTGAGGATGAGGTAGCAGCCTGTTTGCATCCAATGGATGATACTGATGTTGACTTTTATCTATGCTTTTTTAAATATTCATTATCTCCATTTTCCTGCTGTGTTGAACTGTCTGTATTTGTTATTGTTTTGTTCATTTCATATGTTTTTTATGTAATGCTGCTGGATGACACCCAAATTCCCCCCCCATGGGGATTAATAAAGTACATCTGTATCTGCATCTGTATCTCTATATAAACTATTGACAGATGTGTGAGCCTCTGCCTCAGTTTGCTGATTATACTGCAAGGTGGTAAAAAACTGTCTCACCTCATGATGTGTTTACATGCTGCTACTGTCAGTGTTAATGTACAGATGTGTGTACATTCCAGCGGCGTTCAGTGCAATATGACACGTCTGGCCACGCTCCCCTGAAGCCATCTATCACATTTTCGATGATTGGTATGTCTGTCTGTAGGGGCTGGAATGTGGAGAAGCTCCCAGCTCGACCTATGGGGCGAGACAACCTAAGGATCCGCCGTGACATGGGAGATGTCAGAGTTTGTAACGCAACACTCTGGTGTGTGTGTCTGTGTGTGTTGCCCCCCCAAGATTGCCTGCTCCAGTCAAGTTGTTCTGTTTTGCTATTTGACACCGTCTGGGACACATTACATCGATCACCATACAGTAAATTTCAATTTTGAGGGCAGGTTAGTTTTCAGCTTTTGCTTTTTGAGTCTGGTGTGACAGGGCTTGGTTGAGAAAGCAGGTGAATGAACGGTTTGGTTATAAACCGTATCACTCCAGTACCAGAACATCAGTTTTATGTCACTGATCATGCTGCTCTGTGTAATTATTAGTAGAGTGATCGTAAATTAAAGCCAAACTGGGTGTAATTATATAAGTAAATGAGTGAGTAACTCAATTAAAGGCACTTGCACTTATTAATGTCCCAAATTAATCGATCGGTCAGTTGTTGCCCCAGCTGCAGTCTCTTGGCTCTTACACACTTCCATAAATCATTGTGCTATTTTTGACTAAATCACACCAGCAAGACTTCATTAATTAAATCCAGTCCAGCTTCAACAGACTGTAGCTATGGCTCCCTCTGCTGTTTACTGTCTTCCACTGACTTTCATGTGTTTTGATGCTTCTTATCCTCACAGTTTCTTTTCCAGAGAATGTAAATATGAGAGCAAATTAACAAATATATTGATTGCATATTTATTGCAACATTACATCAGAAACATGTACAATAAATGAATTGATGTTGTAGAAGTGTGTGTTCTATGGTACACACATAGTTTTATGATGTGTGTGTGTGTGTGTGTGTGTCTGTATGTGTAACCAGAGTTATGTTTAGAAAGTTATCAATATATTGTGTATTTTGATGTTTGTAATTTTTTTATGTGCTTCTCATTTTATATCATATATACAGATTTAGGGCTGCGTCTTCCTAGTTCATTTGTCAACTAGTTGATTATGAGACATTTTAGTCAATTGACCCATTTTAATGAATTTTTTGTCATGCAATAAAAAATATGCATTCCTCCTTGTTAAATCCTGCATCACAAAGCTTTTTCATACCAGTGCTTTAGTGGTAACTTCTACCACATGGACGAAGTCGAACCTGCTTGGCTCTGACAAATCAGACAGATCACAGTGTGCCATGAGATAAATCACTGACATAAAACTGATCTAAACTGATCACACGACATGGAGGCATGTTTAACACATTTACAAGTGTCGTAACTGTATGTTCCTATGTATAACTTCACAATACTAAAGGTGGAGTTCATTTTTGACACACATGAACCACTCCATCTCAGTTCCCCTTTAAGGGTTTAGTTTCACTTTCAGTTTCTGAATCGCAGAGTTCTGTCGGTCTGTGTCACCCCAGGTCGATGAGATCCTCGTCACTCTGCTCCTCCTCCACCTGTCGACTCCTCAGCCATTCCTCTCTCGCTTGCTTCACTTCCTGGCCGTAATAATCGTGGAGTTTGCTGAACTCCTCCAGTGGATCCAAACCGGCCAGTGGCCATTCCCCGTACAGAGGCGCCGGCCCGTTCAGCGGAGTCACATGAGCGTTTCTCTTGGGCCAAAGCTTCGGAGACTTCTTATTTGTCACTTTATTGGGTATGGAAGGCGTCTGTAAAACGTTGCTGGCACTGTAACTCCTCCCCTCTCTGACCGCCGCTCTGGGCCCCTGGGTGGGGAAGAAGGAGCCGGGGTTCATCCGGGTCACCGACTGGCTGAGGCCCTTCACTGTCGGACCAACACCAGAGCTTTGTTGCTGTTTAGCTTCTGTGGACAGAATATAGAGAGTTAACCAAACCATGCCAACAATACAACAGCACAGTATGCTGACAAAACACACAAAGCCACAATATATGATATGATATGATACAGGGTGGGAACCAGGTGGGGTCAGACACAAATGTGCAATGACTCATTTGTGGAACAGACGTGTAAATTTACCTGGATACAGGCTCACCAGAAAAATATTTATGTGGGAAATCTCTAATAAGTCTTTTATATGAAATATTTATCATGTATTTTTCACAGTAGATGAAGGTTTGACTTGCAGGAAATGAAAGCTAAGTTGTTCCTTATATAAAAGTATAAATAAAAGTGGTCCATCTGGTATCTGGTTTAAACCTAAATTAACACTCACATTACAGAACCTGATGTTATGTTAAACTTATCTAGAAGTCACAGATCTTTGTGCACAGTTGAGGTCAGGTGCATTACCACTAGCCATTGAAACAGGAAGGTTTAGTAAAACTCCTGAAGATGAAAGACCATGTCTACTTGTGATGGGAGAAATTGACTGTCCAGCATAAGTTGCTTTAAGAAATGTGTTGTATCACAAAATTACTCCTGTCTTTATTAATTTCTTAGATGATTATGAAAAACTTGAACTATGTTTTAGAAAGGATAGTTTCCATATTTCCATATCGCTTCATTTGTAAAGCATGGGGGGAAAAGGCAGGATATTCTGTTTGTGCGATATCTGAGTTTGAGTTTTTTATGATGTTGTACACCCATGTAACTACTTGGTAGTGTCATGTAAGTCCATGTGGGCTGGGTTCCTTGTGTGTATGACACTTTAATAAACTAATCGATCAGTCAATCAATATATTCACCTTCATACTGCCTCCCCAGGTCTCTCACCAGCAAGGAGAGGTAACAGTGGCTGGCTGACAACAAGGCTTTGACCCAGCTGTCCTGAGTCAGACGATCCTCTGCTGCGAACCTGTAGGTCTTCAGTCCCGGCCCCTGGAACACCAGGGAAAAGGCAAACTGCCCGTCGGACTCAGAGTGGCGCACCGCACATCCCTCCAGCACGATGACACCCAGTAGGTGCCGGTCCGCTGGGCGCTCCTGGTAGAACAGCAGGTTCGCCTTCAAGACAAACCACCGCCGCTGGTAGGAGGCATTCCTCTCTTTCTATGGAGAAATATATGAAAGCAAAGCAAAATAGTAAAGTTATTACACCTGTTATCAAATGGAAATGAATATTGAAGACTCTGCAATTGTATGTATGTCTGTGTTTGATGTTTTCCCAAACCTTTTTGTAGAGATATCCCTCTTTATCCACAGGAGAGGTGCATGATAGGTAATGGGTTAAAATCTTCTCATGGATCTTCATCACAACACCTGAAGAAGAAAGTAGTTTCACACTGTGGAAGGTTTCCAGACTGAAGAGTGCATCCAGTCTGGTCAGATGTGGAAACCCACATGTGAATGCTTTTTGGACCTATGTTGGTTTTCATATGTGAACAATGTTTTTTTTCACATTGTGTTCTGACATCACATGTGACAGTTTTTACTTCAGATGTAAAAATTTCAATTCATAGGTGATTCATAGTGTTTTTCTTTTTCTCGTGAACATTTTTTCACGTTTTAACCTGCCATTACATATGATTTGTTTCACATGTGAAAACTTAATTTCACATGCAGAGAGACAATTCACAGGTTCATTTTCACATATAGGAAAATGGAAAAGGGACATTTCACATGTTCACAACATGCGTCCAAAAAGCACATGTGCTTTAACTTCACGTGGGTTTTCATGTGACTTTTCTGGCATATCATATGTACAACATAAAGCAAACATTTTAAGAAATGTCCTGCACTTTCTTCAGCAAAACATTCAATAAAATCATCAGTCAACCTGATTTTAAATAGTAACTACTTAAACATTGCACCACAATAAGTGATCACATGAGTTCAATTCAGCTGATCTTTATTATTCTCCAAGGAATAATCTTTGTGCATAATGTTTAAAAGCAACAAGGACGAACAAGTAAACTCATATATAACGAGAAACATCAATAATCAAGGTAATAATGACAGTAACAGTAATATATCTCAGTAGTTTAAATACTAATAAAACCATGTCTCATATTTTCCAGTCACTGGGTTTACCAGCCATAACTCCCCAACTCCTGTCTCAGAGAAGTGACTCAGACTTACCTCTGCCAACGCTGAATCACTCACCGGGTCACTCTACATCCACAGGCAGAGGCTTTTACATTATTTACACATGCAGATGAATTCCTCTGCTCCTCATCATTCCTAACCATGCAGTCAATTGTATTTTCTCTGGTCAGGATACATCCAGAACGAGACAATGTTTAAATATAAAGTTTCAGGTTACTACCACCGGTCCTCCCTCGGGTGCCGGAGGACGAGTGTTGAAATATAAATAACTCGACCCACTTCCTGGTAACAAAACCCTGACACATTATATTCTCTCTCCTCTACGCATCAGTCCACCTTGTGCTGCGATGGGTCAGACTTGGCCGAACCAAACTGTCTGCAACAACTGTTACCTGCAAAACCTGATGCTGAAGTGGAGTCTGATGCTTCCGCCTTCTCTCTCTCTCTCTCTCTCTCTGTCTCACTTCCACATTCTGTTCAAATATGTAAATTTTCTCACCCTCAAATGAGTTTTAGTTTACTCTCTGATGTTGTGTGCCTTGACTGATGGTTGACTGTTCAGGGAGGCATGGAGAGCTTCTGTCAGAAATTGGCAAAATCTAGTGATGTTTTACATAATCAGAGGTCTCAAATCCTCTTTTCCCAGCTCTCTCTCTCTCCACACACACACACACACACACACACACACACACACACACCTCCAAACTGGCCTCCAATAAGCATAATTTTGCTATCTTTGAAATAAAAAAGAAACTATCTTTCATTTAAACTCATGTTATCATTGTGGGTTTAAGACAGACAGAGGTCACCATGGCTCTCCATATTGTTTCACCTGTTCTTTCCAAAGTCACTTCTCCTTTCTAGTCTGATGTAGCTACCTTGAGCAATTTCCCACACTGCACTTCTCCATAGGCCGGACCAGGTTGGAGGTACTCTGACTTGCTAAAACTCAACACCAGTAGTTTCAAATTTAGTAAATTAACATATAACAAAATGTACAATCTATAACTCTGGATGAAATGTGACCACTGCTCGGGCTTAAAATAATCTTCAAAAAATAGTCTTATTGCACATGTCACATTCAAGGAGAGACCAGGGAGAGACAGTCATCTTCCAGAATTGAAAAAATATTTTATTTTCAAAAATCGATTTGGCGTCATTTCCTGTTCAAACCGGATCCGGATATGACAGAGATCCAATAACGAACGTCGCTTGAATTGTTTTCACCAGGTCTGGCCACACTTCTGCAGCTATGTATTAGTTTATCAGCTGTATTTGTCTATATTTACTTCAGTAATGTATAAGTAAACGCATGTAAGTAGTTAATTAAATGTTATCTCACATTTAGCGGGAGTTTGGACTGTGATAAATGCCTTGCTTGTTCTGCGCGCGCTGTGTGTCTGCTGTTGTTGGCTAACACGAGCCAGTTAGCTAACTAGCAAAACAACACAAAAACCTATTAAATAAAAAGTGTAAACGAGCCACTACGTACTGCTAGAAGTGTAACTTGAACTATGTTAAATAAATGATTCCCGTCTCGCCCTCTGTAGCACCATGTCGAAAAGAAAAGTAACATTTGAGGACGGTAATGGGGAGCTTGATCTGGATGACGAACTTCCTAACAAAAAGGTAACTGTCCCGTTCACATGTTTAGGGAGGGGAGGGTGCTGTCCAAAATCTGGTGTCCTTTAGTTCTAACAAATACTGAAAGGATTGTGTTTTTCCTGTCATGCCAAGCACATCCATCTTGGATCAGTTAGAATAGCTCCCAGCATGAAACTCCCATTTACATCGCACCTGCTAAAGAAAATTTATATCTAAACACTTTTTATTGGTTTGGCAGCTTCTTTCCTTCATTTACTACTTAGACCTAAGATGTCTACTAGTCTAATAATTATATCTTCATTAATGTAAACATGTAATTATTTTATATAATTTGCACCAGACAACAATGTCCATCACAAGTGATAATGGCGATGGGTTGGATATTTTCAGAACAAGGAAATGAAGGAAACATGAGACATGATAATTTATTGGGAGGATTTGTTTGCCTTGGCCTGTGTGTGTTTAACAGCAGTCAGTAGTACTGTTCTGCCTTGTGTGACTCCAGGTAGGTCTGTCTGCTACAGTATATCGTAATGGGTTTAGATCAAATGCATTCAACAGTGCAAAGCAAATAAAACTGACAAAACTAAGTCTAGATGGATTACTGTTTTGAATATGTTTTTCAGGTGAGTTAAGTAATGTGATACTGACCATTTTGCTTCGTTGCTTCTCTTGCTGGTGATCTAGACTTGTGAGGCTGTGAGTGGCCCCGGCTCCAGGTTCAAGGGCAAACATTCTCTTGATAGCGATGAAGAGGATGAAGGAGACGACAAGGAAAGCAGCAAATATGACATTCTGGCCAGCGATGACGTGGAGGGTATGTGTTGTCTATTGATTATTTAGGCTGTATCTATGAAGTGATACATGTCTGCCTGGCAAGTGGCCACATGTACATCGCTATGAAAGATATGTTTTTATTTTTTTCTGAATGCATATTTTTGTGTTATTGGTAAGTCTGAATCGACAATGTTCTTATTCCTTTTAAGCCAAGTTTGGGTGAAGCGTTAGAGAAGCGACCTTTTGACAACAAGGTGGCTGAATCCTTGGGCTTGCTGGGAAACTTTCTCCCCTCCCTTAACGTCAAAATGCCCCAAGTTTAGCAAGATAACATTTTACCTAAACGAGCGATGAAAAGTGAAAAGTGCCTAAGATCACAACTTTGTTTTCAGGCCAAGAGGGAGCAACGATTGACTGCGATGAGGGAGTTCCCATCACACCCTTTAACCTGGACGAGGAGATGCAGGAAGGATACTTTGACTCTGAGGGAAACTATTTCATCAAAAAGGACGAACAGATCAGAGACAACTGGCTCGACAACATTGACTGGGTAATTGCATTTTTGTGATTTCTGCTCCATGTTGGAAGGCTTGACAAAAAATCTAATTGCGATTATTTTGACAGAATACCATCACAATTTTTTCTTGTCATACATTTTTTAGAACTTTAAAATTGTTTAAAGAAAAGTGAATTTGTTAAAAAAAAAAATAGATGTCAGTAGGCAGGATTTACTGAATTTGAGTATGATGAAAGATTTTCGCCAATATTGTACTTGATTCATGGACCAAAGATTACCTGCAGCACTAAAACACCTTGTTTAGAAATCCATTTTGGACGCTCCTCTCTCTCTTAAGCAATTAATTGCAGCCTCTGAAATCGCAGAAGCGATTTTGATTTTTCGATCGAGCTCTACTGTGCAGTAATAAAATTTCCTCTTTCCAGGTGAAAATAAAAGAACAACCTTTCAAGCAGAAGAAGAAAGGTCTCGGTGCCAAAAGGAGACGCAGAGCGGGCGATGAGGACGAGGCCGAGGAGGAGAAACTGCGAGAGGAGCAGCAGGCCAACAGCGATAATGAAGAAGACGTGGAGGAGAAGGAGCCCGCCGAGGACCCGCTGGCCTCCTACACGCAGTCCCAGCTCACCGAAGCTGTGGTGGAGCTGCTGTTGCCCGGGGAGACGGTGGCCAAAGGTCTCCGTCGCCTCGGAGGGCTTGGCGGGCGAAAGAAGAGCAAGCTGAGGGAAGAGAGCGAATGCACAGAGGAAACCAAACGGGATGCAGAAAAGCTGGACAGGCTCACGGCTCTGGCTGACAGACTGGTTGTGTGCGGGATGTTCGAGATCTATCAGCAAACTTATGAAAAACTGGCCTACGTGCTGAAGGGCATGAGCCAGAAGCAGGCAGCTAAGAGGCAAAAACCCAGCGGTGGTGATGACGACGAAGAAGAAGACGAACTCGATATGTTTGGAGATAAATTTGATGAGACGCATGCCAGCAAATCACAGGAAGAGGAAGAGGATGACAGAGAAAGAGGTTACTCCGCCTTCGCTGTATTCCTGTTGTGCGTTTACCTTCATTGTCTCAAAATGTCCCGTTGTGTTTCATCCCGTTTTGTCTTTCCTCAGTGAGCGATGGAGTGATGTGGGAGTACAAATGGGAGAATAAGGAGAATTCAGAGCTCTACGGCCCCTTCAGCAGTCAGCAGATGCAGGTAAGATCTGTTTAGTGGTGAAAGATATTGACAAAAAGAGTATTTTATGGAATATTGCAATTGCGATTTAAACTGTGATTCATATCATCACAAGTTTTTCTTGTCATAAATTGTTTAGAACTTTAAAATTGTTTATAGAAAAGTGATTTTGTTAAAAAAAAATTGATGTCAGTGCAGGAATTACTGAGTTTGAGTATGATGAAAGTTTTTCACCAATATTGTACTTGATTCATGGACCAAAGATCACCTGCAGCTTCTTGTTCAGAAATCCATTTTGGATGCTGCTCTCTCTCTTAATTAATTGTAGCCTCTGCAATTTTGAAATTGCTGAGCTGAAGTTGTGATTTCAATGTTTTCCGATTAATTGTTCAGCTCTAGATCTGTTGCAGCAGTTTGAGATTAAAGAGCAGTTCTAGGGCTTGTAGGTGATTCAGTGGACCGGTGCACTTGGCCAAAAAGCTCCTCATACTTCACAGTTGTGCCTCTATATCTTTTCTTTCCTGTCAATCTTAAACACCACAAAAATCTGAATCAAGGCTTGCTTGGTATCGTGGCTCTGATGAAAACAAAATATGAGGAAGATCAGGTGCTGAGAAGAGCATATCAGAGAGAGATAAGAAAAACCTGACGAAGATCCATTAGGATCGACACGTTGTCCTTGTTTACAATAACAGTGTATGGAGCAATAGAGTGCAGACTTCTCTCTCTGTTGAGATATTGGAAGCAAAAATTGTTAGCTGTTAGGAATTTGTAAGCAGTGCCAGAGCAAGTCAAGTCCATATTTGTTGAGTAGATAAAGTTTTAATGTTACTTGTCATATGAGGCTGAAATATATCTGTTTTAGAAGTATAATCAAGTATTTGATTATATACAAACAAGCACCGAATGTTGATGTCCTTATGTTGTCATGTTCGATACTTTTTATCCAGTGTGCCTTAAAAAATAACTGATCTGTAGCTGTAAACTGATCTGTAAATCCTACTAGGGATACACCAATATGTTTTTATTTTTTAGGCTGATACTGATATCTAGTTTCTCACTGCTCATATCACCCGATACTGATTGTTGTAAGAATGTAATACAAATACATGTACAAAACAGATTACACTTTTCAGACATGCCTACCTTCAAATAATCAAGTGTTATCATGAGTAATAAATAAGAATAATAAGCAATAATAAATAAAAGGCCGCCCCCTCTTGGAAGTAATTGACTCAGTGAAACAAGTAGGGCTGGGCGATATGGTCGTAATCAATATCAATAAACGGTAATTGCTCGAGTCCCAACTCAGTCTCAAGTCAAGTCCCAAGTCTAAATGTAGATTATCAAGTCATGTCCAAGTCAAGTCCTTGTCATTAATGTCAAGTCTCAAGAACAGCAAGTCAAGTCAGAACAAATCAAGAGTCCAGTATCAATTTAATATCTTAAAGAAAACTAAATATCTAGGATTTTTCAATGCAATATCATTTTAATAGAATAAAAGTTTGAATTAATTATTTTCCGTAGAAATTCAGAAAACAGAATTTAAATTCAGTCATCTGGTGGAACAAATGTAATCACTTTCAATCTAAGTAATTTACACAAACACAAGATCTTTTGTCAAGACTTGAGTCTCCACCCCAGATTTTTTCGATAGCGATATATATCATGATATGGCTTATACATGAAAAATGAAATAATCAAATTGGTGTTCATTGCATTGAACTGCTTGCTTTGATGATTGTGTGTGATTTTGTGTGATGTCAAACAAAACCCTGAACTCTTTCTAATATTTAATTTTTCATTTTGAATTTTTGAATACAATTTGCTTGTTATCAGTTACAACAGCAGAATTGTGTACACACACACACACACACACACACACAGGCGGCACTTCCAGCTCGCCTATACAACAGTCAGCTGTAAAAATATAATCAGACCGATTCCTACTGTGCTTTTCAAAGCCCTAATCGTCCGATACGGACTGTCTACTGAAATGTATTGGTGCATCACTGTTTACTACATCATGAGGTCGAGTGCTGATTCTTTTAACTTCAGTCTGACTCCACCTTTAACTGTCTGCCAGGTGGCTTTAATCTTCTTACTGTCTGTTTTCCAGGACTGGGTGGATGAAGGCTATTTCAAAGACGGTGTTTACTGCAGGAGGCTGGACCAAGAAGGCTCTCAGTTCTACAACTCCAAGAGACTAGACTTTGAGCTTTATACATGATTTATGAGCGGCATCAGATGGATGATGACCATCATGATCACTATCATCATTCATCATCTCTCTCTCTCTCCCCTCCTCTCAAGTCTATCCTCCTTCCTCTCCCGTCCGGTGCTTTGGTGTCAAAACAGAGGCTTTGTTTTCTGTATATTGTTTTTAAATAAATTACTCATTTGTGTCTTGTCGCTGTGAGACTTTTTTTTTGTTCCTGAGGGCTAAAAGAGCCAGGTTTCATCATAGTATTCTTCTTAGACTGATTTGATTCTGAACTAGTGAAGTTTATATGGCCATTTGACCTAACAGTCACACACATGGTGATATTCACTAGAATAGAAGAATACTCCGGTCGCTGCAGAGCGCTGCACACTTGGGAAACTAACGATACTGGGAGCAGAAGATGCAACAAGCCTGTTACATCCAGGTTTCTTAAATCTCATAATTGGGACACTTGCCGGAAAGTTGGGCTATAATGGATTCATTGCAGTGGAATATTATAAAGGAACAGCGTCAAGTATTCACAGACAGAATACAGGCCATAGTTAGATCTTTTGCATGTTATTAATGATAGATCAGTGCTGCCTCCACAGGACTTTAAAATCTATGATGTTAGTCTGTTGAATATGAGAGAGTTAGGTCAATGGTTAATTGGATTGAACTTTTGTAAGGTATGGCATGACATGTTAACATTTAATCACTTGAGCCATTTCAAATTCTAAGTATTTTTTTCATTTATAACAAGTCATAATTGCAATAAATCATCCATGATATAATTTTGACAAGTAGTGGTAATTCTAATCATATCTATAATGAAATTATGATCAGTCAAGTTGATACTTTACATCTATAACTTGCTTATGACTTGTGAACTATGCCAGTGGAATTGTAGTGAATTATACATTATAAATTGATCTTTTTTGTAATCCAAGGGGAGAGGAGCTACAGGTTACTGTGAGGAACTGTAACTATAAAATGGATTTGTATACAGAAATACTAGGAAAATATTGTTTTAAAAAACTAAATAAATCTGAATGTATCATTCTGACTAATCACAATTACATTTTGTGTGAAAATATAATTTGGACTACTGAGTTAGAGTGCTCATATGTTAAATTGCCTTCCCATACTTTACACAAAAATGGTGTTCAACTGATCAATCTGACTTGTCATAATTCCATTTTGACATGTCAAAATGTATTAACTTACACAGCATATTTACATAGAATAATTAAGTTAAATACTTCTACTCATTAACCAAAATCTACTTCTTTCCAGTTATCAGGTCAGGCGAGGACAAAGACTGTAAAAAATTTTATCCGCTTTCCTATTGGCTACCCTTCTCCGACGTCGCCCCGAAGCTGTCTGTCATTGGTTAGATTTCTGCAGGTTTTTCCGGGCGGAAAACGAAGTCGAGCTCTGATTGGTTGATCCGTCTGTCTGGTTGTCGGATTTGTAAAAAGGGGTACATCTGCGAGTCGCTGTAGGGCGCCGTCCGGCATGTCTTGTTTACGATGAGGACGGGATATTAGTCAGCGGTGTATCAAGACATCTCCGGTAAGTTAGTTTAACGTCATTTAGCTACATAAACCATATTCAATTAAACTATGGGTTGTGAATATGCGTAATGCCTCACAGAAGAGCGCTTTAACGTCGGCAAGTCTGACAGTCAACGGCTATGACTATTCCCTGGTACTGAAACCCAGGCTGTATGTTATTCACTGTATGAATCTCGATGGAAACCATGCCGCGTTCACGGAGCCCCAATAAAAGCTCTACTCAGCTGTGGTTAAAATGTTTGACCTACTAGTTAAAGATATTTTATGGAGACCGTTGGCCGAGTAGACAGTCTAGCTAGCTAGCTAATGTTAACATTACCTCACACATGAAACTTTGAATATGAGACCGGGTCTGTTCCAGCAAGTAGACCTCACTCCATTTTGATCAAATCGCTGTTGTCATTTGATGGAAAAATATCCGTTTGGAATTAATTCGAATTTGAACGTAAAGCTAGATTTATGTCCGTGATATACTTATTTTATATCAATTAGCGAACTTACTAATTGCCGCGTAGTGACTTTATTCCCTTCCCTACGCTTTAGAGAAACTGATAAATAAACGGTAAAAAGTGCGACACACTGTCATTACGATAAAGATACGAACTGCTCATTTTCTATTTTGGTACCAAGGCTATTTCACAACGTGCATCCCCTTGACAATTCAAACGGCTGTGTTTAAAAATAAAAATTAGTATCGCAGCCAGTTAAGCTATATTCTCATTTAATTATTTACTGTTCTTATTCTTCATTGCAGAATAAACCCCCGCCCTGCACCACCAGATAGTAAGTGAAGCCTCATTTTGTAATACCTATATTCCAGTGCTTTCATATTGGATTGATACCCTGCATGTTTGTTGTGTTTTTTCCCCCCCGTTGTTGTTATTTACAGAGGAAGACAGACAGGGGACAGAGAGAGAGAGAGAGAGAGAGCAAGGGGATGTTGACTTATCCCTCTGACTCGCTCCCTCAAGTAGTTTGTCCAATGGATGAAGATGCTATTCCCCCAAACCCTTTCTGTAGTGCACCCCCCCACAGTGAACCTCAGCCACCTCTCCTCCCCCTTTCCTCCGTCACTCCCAGGTATAGTCCTCCTCGCACCTTTTTCTTTGCTTTCCAGTCGGTGTATTTTTTTCCCTCCTTGCCTATTTTGGCACATTTCTCTTCCTCGCACTTAATGGATCGATGCTTTTTAGGACTAGCAGAGTCTTACACATACAGCTCCTCTCACTGTGTTGGAAACACTGTGTTGTTTATAGGCTGAAGGCTGCTGTTTTCTTTTTTTTTTTTTTTTTTTAAACGTTCACAGCTGTGAGAATGATGGGATATCTGGCATCAGGAGGAGCGGTCGCATTCAAAGGGTTAGAGATCAGACTCCGAAAAAGCAGAGCCACAAGGACAGCGGGGCAGCACCGAGACCGTCCAGACAAAACCCGTCCCCCGCCAAGAGAGAGAGGGAGAGCGGCATGGTAGACATTTTTAACTTAAAGCTCTTGTTTAGAGACTTTTTAATAATAATAATTAAAAAAAAACCACTAGTTGCTGATACAGCGCTCATGCAATGCCCATGCATCTCTGATTTCTAGGTGCAAGTGTCACAGTCTCTGTCAGTAAAGCTGCTGAGAGCCGATGGCACACATGTACAAGAGAAACAAAACAAGGTCAGTTTGTCTTTACTTGCTTCGCTCTTGGTCTCTCCCTCCCTCCCTCCCTCTCTCTCTCTCTCGCTCTCTCTCTTTCTCTCTCTTTCTCTCTCTCTCTCTCTCTCTCTCTCTTTCTCTCTCTATCAAATGTCTGTCTGCATGCCCTTGATGGTATTTTTCTTGCATTAAAGCTGTTGGTGTCACTAATCTGTGCAGAAGCCGTACTGTATGGCTGTGTATGCCAACACTGGAGACCTGTACAGTGAATGGGGTGTTAGGGTTAATTGGGTGATTTAATCCTCCTTCACGGTCTGTTGCATTTGGCACAGACAAGCAATCAAGTGTCTTAATGTGACCCACTAAAGCCTAAACCACTGATATTACAGAGAGTAGTATATCGTCATTGTCCACTCTTTTGTTTGTTGTTGATCAAAATTGTAGAGGTGCACCGATAAATATATATAGATATTTTTTAGAACCAATACAAGTACTGATCCGAGTAACGCTCAATTAATGTTCATTCATATATATATATATATATATATATATATAATAGGCCACTTATTGGCCCATTGTGAAGCAATTACAGGAACAAGTTCTTCATTTGATCAAAATATGCCCTGAAAGTTGTAACAATCCTCAATCAAACAAAAGACTAATAATAATAATAATAATAATAATAATAATAATAATAATAATAATGACAGTAATTAATTAGAGAATGAGCAGAATTTTCTTTTTCACAAATAGTGACTTTACAACATTTTCATGTTGGTTTTGCTTACCAGTGTCAACCCTAATCCAGCTAGAATAAAAAAGAAATAAAAATAACATACCATATAGGCTTTTTGTACCAACATTTCTTAATCATTCTGTTTTTTCCCCAAACATAACAGTGACATGTGACATGATTTTATGCCTTTATTTTCTGGTATTATTGACTGTCTGTGGCTGCCGTGAGTGAGCTGCTTCGCCTCTCCTCCACTCTCAACACCAGGCACTTTAGCTTGACACAGCTGGCACTTTGCTGCACTGAGATCAAAGAATCGCCACACTGCAGACATTTTTCTTCCTGCCAGAAAAGTATTTATTGCACCAAAGCGCAGCTCTTTAAAGTATTGGTATCGGGACAGCTTCATTTGCTGATCTACTTGGGAGCTGGATTGGCATTGATTCCCAGATACTGTCAGCGCACGTCTACAAAAACTGTTCTTAATTTTTTAAAGCAACTAACTTTTTATTTGAATTTTTTTTTCTGCAGGATGAACTTGATTTTGATGTTACATCAGAGTGCCCAACTAAGTAAGTGTGATAGTTAATTGTTCTCAGCTTGTGTATGCATCATAATAATTATTTGTTCAAATCAGAAATGTAATAATTATCTGGAGAAACTGCTCCAGTGTCCCCCGTCAAAATGTATGAGAGCTGTAAAAAAAAATAAATGGCTGCATCCTTGAAAGCAGCGACCAGTGGTCACAGAGGGTTCGCCTCAGTTTGACAGGTTTATATGAGGATGGAGGAAACGTATAAGAGGCGAAGGAGACAGTCACTAGATGTCAGGATTTCAGAATGAGGGAAGCTGTGTCTAATGTGAGCAGGGCTTCCTAGGATCAGCTGTAGTTCAAGGTAGGATGGCAAATGGATGAAGATCTTGGCATCAACAGCCAAATGATAGAGGAAACTTAGATTTTGGTGTTCATTTGGCAGAGTGACACCATTCTTGTTTGTCTGAAACTCAAATTTTCCTTTTCTGTATTTGTTTCTTATAGGCACATGGAGCAGAAAAGCCAAAGGAAGACAGCAAATATCTCTGCCACAGAAAATGTAGATAAACAGTTTGGTGGAAATACCGCACAGGATCCTGACACCCCTCAATCAAACACCCCTAAATCAGACATGGATACGTGTGGGGAATTGGCTGTTGGACACACTGTTGAAAATGCATCTGCCGTGAAGAGTTGGGTGATCGGCCCGTTGTTTCAGACGTTCAAGTCGAAGATGGCCAGTTTCACCGAGATTGTCATGAGTCCTGTTAAACTCTTCAAAGCTAATAGTCCTCCACAGTTTAGCGACCATCCAGACGAACTCACCCAGTGTGAGCTGCATGCCATGAGAGCATCTAGTAGTGAAAACTCAGAGCCCAGCGAAACGTTTCATACAGAAGGACAAAGCGAGAATGGGAATGAGGACACTAAAGATGACCAACTGAGTTCTTCGTCTGAAATAATGCTCAATGTTCTCAAATGTTCTCAGAAATTACTGTTGGATGTGGACTTGTCAGCATGCAGCTCAGAACAGGTGGATGAATGTACATTGACTGAGAAGGAAACGAACGCAAATGATTCTGTGCCTTTGCAACACAGTCCCTTACTCTGCAATACTTTTGAGCAAGTTTCAGACTCTAACCAACCTAAGTCCTCCGCTCTGCTGAATCAGCCCTCTGATAATGCAAGTGCCTCACGTGAGCCCAAGTTGAAGAAGTCCAGTGAAATGGAGGAGCAGAAAAGCAAACCGGCTGCTCAAAAGAAGCCACTGCCTAGAAAACGTACTGGTAATAGATCTGTATTAAAGAAAGGTTCCTCAAAGATTTTTCTCTCTGAAGTTAAAAAGGAAGAATCTAACCCTAAGGCAAATGGTGAACAGTTTTCTCACGTACATTCAACTGAAATAAATGACTCAAATGATACTGGAAAAACTCTGTCATTATCGTCCTCAGTCTATTATACTCCCCCTGACACGGTCTGTCTTCCAGATGATGATGATGATGGCAGGAAAACAGACAGTGGCTTCTCTGTTGGAAAAAGCCTGCAGTGCCAGGAGAACTCCAGTGGTGGTGTTGATGAAAGTGTACTGAAGCCCACCCTCGATACTCAGCCAGTTCAAAAGCAGATACTAGAGTGGGAGCTGAAGCCTGACTTGGTGGAGAATTCAGCTGCAAGTCTTGGGAAAGCGAAGAGGAGGTTGAAACTGACCTCAGATATTGAACCAAACGTAGCGAAGAGGAAAAGATTGACAGCAGATAAACGTACAGAAGATACAAAAAATGGAGAGGTATTAAATGTGGCGTCAGACAGTGGCGAATCGAGAGGGTTAAAACCACCAAGAAATGAAGGTGTCTCAACAAATACCGTCATAGACATGGACATAATACTGAATCCTGCTAGAACAAGAGCGCCTATTTCAACAGGTACGAAAAGGAAAGGCAAAGGTGGGCAGCAAAGGTTTCCCACAGTAAATGAAGCAGTGTTGCAGACAGAGACTGAAAATCCCTCTGGTGCTATGTTGGTTTGCTCACTGGATAAGAGCAATGGTGTGTCAGAGAACAGCCAAAAGGACAGTAACGGGAAGAGGAATACTAATGGCTCAAGCAAAAGGCCCAAGAAAAGAACCAATGTCAGTCTCAGTAAACCTGACGTGAACGCTGACGACATGGATCTGGAAACCACTATGACAACCACTTCGGCAAAAGAAATCCGGTTATTAAAAGTCATTGTCCAGCCTTTAGATGCAAAGCTGTGCCGGTCTCAATCAGCATCCAAAGGCCGGCCAAAATATGTCCGCCAAAAGAAGGACGTTTCCCCAGTGTTGAGTGTAGAGTCGTCCCAGAGCCCAGAGTTCATGAATTTGAACAGGAAACCACTCAAACGGAAATCACAAAAACAAAAGAGGTCAACTCCAGAGCTAGACAACACTTCTGTTTCTACTGCTTCAGCAGCATCAGTGGAGACATCAGAATTCACTTCCACAGATTTGAATACCTCTCAGCTTGTTAACAGGGAGGAAAGCTGGAAAATAGAACTGAGCCAGCCATCTAAGAGGCCAAAAAAGGATTGTACGAAATCTGTCAAATCTTCTGGGTCGGGTGGTGCACAAGTGACAAAGAAAAGTATGGATACATTTAATGAGGCAGTCAAAGAAAGCCAGTCAAAAGAAGACAAAGATAAAATCTCAGAAGAGTCTGTGCATTTAGAAATGACACCAGTGGAAAATAATCAGAAACCTGTTCCTTCACCCTCTCAACCTCATCCAGACTGTTTTGTACAATTGAATAAACATAAAGTGAATCATACAATGGGCACCACAAGAAATCATGGGAAAGGAAGGACTACTGCCTCTCTGGCAGATGAAGTGTTTCCCACCGATACTGAAGCCACTAACCATAGTCAGGACGCAACTATTGATGAAACAAGAGAAGAGCTTGATAAGGTAGATTCATGTACATACAGGGTCAATATCAGTGGGAGGAGGGTGAAAAGTAAGCCAAGGAGAGCAGATAAGCAAAGGAGAAAGTGCAGGGTTTTGCGTAGTAAGGCACATTCAGATGAAGAGGAGATTAACTCGATCACTAAGGAGGAACTAGACTTGGCCAGAGCAGCAGGACCGTGCTCGTCAGAAAACAACGGCCTTTCTAGGCGCCTGTTACGCAGCTACTCCTGCCCGGAGATCGCCTCCCTCCTCCACCACGACGCGCCCTGGAGTTCCTCCCTGCACTCACCGCAGCACGGCAGGATCCACACACTGCACCAGCACCAGACTCCCCACATTCCTCCCGTCCCTCCTGCCCACAAATCACCCAGACGGGCTCGCCGACACACCGTCTGCAGTGTGGAAGTGGAGAGGGAGATCGCCCCCCTGTGCCTTCGTAAGGAGGTGTACCCGTCCAGAAGATCCGCTCCCTATGGCAGCATCAGCCAACAACACCTGCCTCCCAGTGTTCAACTTTCTCCCAGCACTTCCCTCTCAGTTCTTGCCTCCTGTTTTCTTTCAAGCCCCTTGGCTTTCCTCTCTAAGAAGCTGGAGAACAGAGGAGCCGCCACCAGCAGCAGCAGCACTTGCGGTCACGTTTCCTCTCCTTCCTCCTCCAGTGTTTTCACCTCTTCCACATCCCCATCCAGCTCTTCCCCATGGCACCTTCCTGGTTTCCTCCCAAGAACTGACACCTCTGCTGCCGCTGTGTCTTCCACCTGCAGGTAACAGACTTCTGTACTTGTTTTATCTCTAATAAGACATTTCATGATGTGTCACTGCTGTACTGAGTGTGAATTCATCACTTCTTTGCAGTGCGATTCCCTTGGAGTGCGAGATCGAGACGAGACAGCAGAGCGAGGAGGAGGAAGATGGCGAGGACACAAGCTGCTCCAGTCAGGAGTTTGAGGATGCAGGGTTGAGAGAGGAAAAAGCTCTGTCTGATTCTGAAATCAAGGTATAAATTATTATACATGAGTCATATGAGTGTGACGACATCTCTTGTGCATGTTGGTGCTATTTCAAGAATCTGAAGAGTAGAAAATTGGTCATTATATTTTGCAGGACGGGAGGGCATGCATAAAGTTAGATTATGGGCAATTTCTATTTCTATTAAAGCATTGTATAAAAGCCATGATACCCTTTAGGACGAACTTTACTGTAATTCTAGCTACTTTTGTGCTGCTGACGGCACTCTGCTGCGCTTCAGACCGAGCCTAATCATCACTGTACCCATAATCAGAGTAAAGAACGCCCCCTCTGGTATTACTGCTATTATTCTTTAAACTTTTGAAACAACGTAGGCGCCTGGTGATATTAAATCTCCTTCTTCATCGTCACAGGTGGTGCAAAAGCTTGAGGAGCGAGGGAAGGTGTCGTCCATTAGAATTCGCAAAGCGTTACCAAAACCACAGAACAATCTCACCCCCATGGGCCTGCCCAGACCCATCAGGTATGTACTGTATAGTGTGTTACACTTGTTAGTGAAATGTGTGTGTTGTGGTGTTTGTATGCGCATACATTAGCATCACAACCTTTCTTGCATGATTTAGACTGCCATCATCCTTGTTTGACGGTGCTTATTTTTTCTCATTATTTTCAGTGGAAAAGGATGTTCTCTTGTTCTCTGTAGGATTGAAAGTGCCGAGTGCAAGAGATTAAAATGTTTCAGCTTAAAGTAAAATAGTGTGCTTCAAATGGGTTTTCAATATTGTTGCGTTACCGGAAAATCCCCACTCATAACAGTACTCGTTTCGCTTAGCAACCAGTTTGTTTAACTACTGTTTAAGAACTATATTGCATGGCCGAAGAATATCAGTTTTTTTTTAATTAGAATTGATTAGAAATGCAAGATTTATTGAACATTTGTGTTGTCTGTTTATTACCATGGTGTGTTACTGCCATTTTATAAAAGAATTAAGGAACTCAACACAGCGCTTTACAGAGAATTTTTTTTATGTACAACAGCCAAGAGGGCTTTCAGCAATAACACATCTTGGCTGTTTTAAAATCACTGTTTGGCACTGTGCCGAGTAAAAGAGATCCTGATGTACCTGATATCTGCAGGGTCACGCTTTATCATTGGAAGTTAATGCAATGCAACACACTGCTGGACTAACAGATCATGCAAATGTCACTTTGTGCCTCACAAAATTAGGTTAACAAAGTAGGCCAGTCACCACTGGGCAAAAACACTGATCTATGATTTAAAGTGAATGCATGTCAATATCAATGTATGTCTGTTGTCCATTGATCGGTGTTCCTAAACGATTTCCTGACTGATTACTATGGTGTTGGGTTTTTTTCACAGGCTGAAAAAGAAGGAGTTCAGTTTGGAAGAAATTTACACCAATAAGAATTTCACCAAGCCCCCTGAAAGGTAACGTAAACATTACACACCCTCTTTCAAACAAGGTAAATGAGTGGGGGGTGGAGGAGGACGAGGTTTCTATGGCAACAGGGAGGAGGAAGCCAGTGCAATGCAAAACAGTTTTACAGACAAACCTCTATAATAAAGGGAGGAGAAGGCCCACACAGCGCAACTGAAATTATACTAGTAATTTCTGGTTATTTCAACAAAATTACTTAAGCTTAGTGAGAGCATTAACATGTTAAACACAAATGTATTTATTTTTTATTGATTTTGCATAATTTAGTGCATTGTTTCCTCATGCAGATTGTTCCAAAGTTTAGGTGCAAATTGTTGATCACCTCTCGTCTTAAGACTTGGGAACAATCAAAGCAGTTTTATCTGTAGATCTATGCTATGCTTCTATACATATGGAGTTAAATCTTCCTTAATATAAGCTGGGGCCAAGCCATGTATTGCTTTGAAAGTAATAAATCAAATGTTTTAACTCCGTACTACTATCAGCTCAACCGTTAATTTGAGTTGTTTTCCGTCTCGTACTTCAGTCGGCTGGAGACCGTGTTTGAGATGCCGCTCAGTCGCCGGAACGGTTCTCAGTCTCTGTTTGGCCTGAAGCGTGTGAAGCGTTTCGTGGAGTTCCCGGAGGTCGGCGTGGCCAGAAAACCAAAGAAGCCGCTTGTCGGCGCGGGGAAGGCGGGGCTTTCCACTTCCAGGCCGAGGCGAGGGGGCTACCACAACCCTAAAGACGAACCGTCCCTCAGCGTGCAGGAGCTGGACACGCTGCTCTGTGCCAAGCTTGATCAGCTGGATTTGTGGTTGTTGTTTGATCAGAAAGACAGTTGACAGATGCCTATCAAAGGGTGACTTTGTTTGACAGACAAAGACAAAAACCCCTACCACAAAGAGATAAGAACACTTTGTCTATATGTTTTTTTTTTTGTTTGTTTTTTAGTCAACTATTGCTCTTCTTTACAGCATGAAGATTCATCATATCGTGTGAATCTTCCAGTGCTTTTTTTTTTTTTTTTGGTCAGCACAGTCTGGTTATTAGTGTTGTGGTGACAAAATTATTATTGAAGAATTATATTTCATCGTTTAGAATTTGTAGCCTACAAGTTAAAGAAAAATACAACATAGTACCGTAAATGTATTGCTTCATAGAAGTTGTTTATACATGTATTTGTTAAAAATGTATTATAAACTGCTACTGTATTCATTTCTGCACTTAAACCTCAACCGTCCACCTTGTGCCCGGCCATCCTTCCCTCACATCTGGAATAAGTCGCCATCTTTGCTTTAAACACTTGTACAGTATCATAGAAGGATGTTTTTCTCATCGCTACCCAGACTTACAAATCTACAGAGCCTTCCTAGAACGTCGAGAACCCGTTTCTGAACATGCCCTCTTTTCTTACCGTGACGTTCTGCTTTTTCCAAAATTATAATTCAGAACGCCTTACACCCATCCGACCGCTTTTGCACAAAATAAAAGCAACATGTTAGGATTCTGACGTCGCAGCTTCGTTATAAGTTATTTTCCAAAGGCAGCTATTTTTTTCCTAAGAAATGCTGAATATAACTTTTCAAACATGCCAAGAAGAGATTTTTGTGTTTATCCGCTGCAACAGATTTCCCGGCCACAGCCGAGTCCCGAGTCTTTCAGTCCATGAGTCGTATTTAGGTACAATGTATCTGCCAGTGTCTCCAAGTAGCACAGAAAGTTAAATATAAGTTGTTTTATTCAGCTCAGGGCAATTTTTGTATCAATAATTTTACGGCTGAAGAGGTTTTTGCTGTGTTCAGATGCCACTGCTGGTTCGCTTCTCATGTCCTTTTTATAACCTGTGAGTCTCTCTGGATCATTGTTTTTGTGGTATTTATATTTGATTTGCAAATGTAACCTGTTGATAAACTACCTGTATGATTTTGTCATGCCTTTACCTAATTTGAATACGATTGCCTTAACTGTAAGATTTGCTGTTTAAATAGATGTTTTGTACGTTCTGTGTCTGTATCGTATGCAGCTTTGTAACAATCTCGTCACCATTTGAATGAGGGCATGTGAAGAAGCTTCAGGCAACTCAGAGCACAAACATGTTTGTCATTTTTATTACAAAATGGTTCATGTGTTTATATGTGTGAATATAAAATGCAGCTTGATACATATGACATGAATAAAGCTAATATGCTAACAATGCAAGTACACAGAGAACATGTAACATGTTGACAAAACAAGGGCAGCATCTCACAATGTTCACTGAAGAAGCACTGCCAAGATTTTATAACATCTTTATTATACTTCCAATAAAGACCCAATCCTTAATGATACATTTATTTTACTAATTGTTTCATTCACAGATTTACTCATTTATTCCCTTTTGTATTATCTGCAGTTGCATTATGCAAGAAAGGCTAGGTCAAATTTCAGTGGCAGTTGAGAGGGGAATGTTAAGGATTGGGCCTTTACTGTGAAACGACAGCTAATTATGATCTTTAATATATAATGTATATGTAACTTTGTAAGTGTCAAAGTTTGTCGTAGAGTCATGCCTCAAACTAGAGTTTATGCTGGATTTTATATGGTCAGTTAGTGTTGGCATTGTCCACATGTTCATATATCGTCCAATAAATATTACAGTATAAAAAAAACCCCACTTGTTCAAAAGTTTTTTTTCATCAAGTTCTTGAGTGGTTGTCTTGTCTCTGTTCAGTGTGAAAAGTCGTGATAAGACGAGTGTTAAAGAGGAAGTAGAAAGTGTGAACTGGGCCAGCAGTCATTTGATCGCTAGGTGATACTAAAACACACCGCAGTCTTCCTGTGTTTTGTGCGACGACCAGTTTCTTCGGATCTCAGTCGCTTTGGTAGTTTATAAGCAGCATTTGGAAATCCATCCGACTTCAGATGTTAGCTTGGAGTCGGCCGTCCAGCGTGCGGGTTCAGGAGAGCTGATCAGTCTATCAGAGTGAGGAGGTATGAACACAGTGCCAGTAATAGCGGGGCTAAGACCAGAAGAGCCAGCCACGCCACGATGGAAATCATGCCAAATTTTCTTGCCCGACGGGAAAAGTGCTCAGCTGTCTGTGGATTACGTGCCTCACGGGCCTGTTGCAGTAAAGACAACAAGAGGTTTTGAATTAGAGTTTAGTCAAAAGAAAAAACAACTCATGCTGTCTATGACAAGTGTTAAGCAGTCTAGTTTTTTAGCATTTAAAGCTGCACTAGGCAAGATGTTATGTAAAAATACACCCATGTTATCAGACTAAATCACAAAGTGGAGCTACAATAGAGAAGATTGTCCCGTCCCCACTAACTGAGACTCCATAGATTCATCCTATTTGCCAAAATGAAATGTCTAGTATGGACACTTCTCCACCCAGTTGGTGACCAATCAGAACTTCAGAGTGAAATCCAAACTGTCTCCGAACCAGCAGTGAGCAGCGCTCCGTCCAGAGAAACCTGGACTCACCATCATTAGATCTTTTCCTCTCTTGTCTCTTTGTTTTTTTTTTTATATAAACCATCACAGACCGGCTGGTAAACATGAGCTGCTGTGTGCAGTTTACTGACATCACACTACAGGATTTCTGGATATCGAAATTCAAAGTTTTCAAACCGAGTGCCAAGTGCAGCTTTAACCTTTGACTTCTGAGAGGTGTGAGAGAAAGCAAAGAGCCAGATGATAAAAATACCTTGACTGAATTGATCAGAGCCACAATCCCAATGCAGGAGATCCCGCAGATGATGCTGCCGATGGCCAGTTTCCTGTGGTGCCTGTCCTCGCAGCAGGAGGCGGCCGTCTGCCCGCAGCAGGTGCTCACTTGGATGTAAGTGTCGCCATTTTGCACGTCCGACTTTTCACTGGGCCCCGCGACAGTGTTCAGCCCGACCTCCTCATCCGCCGTCCGGTGTGAGAAAGACATTTCTGCGAGGAAAAAACAGAAGAGGCAGTGTGAGAAAAGAAAATAGAAATTGTGTTTTCATGACCTGTGTCTTGAAATCCTCTCTCCAGTGAAACACACTTGACACAAAGGACGAGTTCATGCATAATGCACTCGACAGTATTGCTTTTTTCAACAAATCGGGACCCTGAAGGAGCTTTTTTTTTTCACTTTTAAGGAGGTGGCCTGGAGGGACGAACCCTGCCCAGATAAACCAGTTCAAACCTGGTGAAGGGCTGCTGAGGCACGCCCGAGGGTCCAGCTGTGTACGGGACGCCGCTGTCTCTTTAGAATAATGTTCAGACAGAATGGGACAGATGACGTTTTGAGTTGTTTTATGTCTCACTGTCAAGCCAGAAACAAACAAAAAAAATACCACACTTGCCTCATTGGTTATTGAGTGCCAGTGGCTCTCAGTCAGAAAGTTGAACCTGAACTCATATCTAGGTAATGATAAACCAAGGAGGAATCCTTCTCTCACAGGTTACCAGACATAAGGAGTCTTTTAAAAAGCAAAATCTCTTAATTTTAGTGACTGGCCGCTACTTTGATTTATGCCAAAAGAGAACGATTTTTCCCAAAATCTGAAACACAGCAGCAGTTGCTCTTGTGTCTTGTGATAGATTTTGATGATGTTATTTGTAGTTTGTTGTGGTTTTCTCTTTCAGTTATTCTCTAAATATCACATGAAAAAAAGGCAGGAATTGTGACAGTGTTAATGTCTGGGAAAACACAGGAATACGCCCTACATGCTGCAAACTGTCTGATGTTGTTGATAGCATGTTTCATAATGGCTCTTTAGTTTTTGAGTGTCTGCAGTGAATTCTGAATAGTCTTATTTCTTATCGATTGCTAACATGTCTACTCATTTGAAAAAAATGCATTTCACATATACAGTTCTTCAGAATATACTGTATGTGTTTCAGAATATACAAAAATTGGCCAAAAATGTATTTGTTCATGTAAATAACATTCATTTGAAATACAAATTGAGTGGCCAAAACATATTTTGGATATACTTGCAGACATACTGTATGTTGTCAACAACAAATAGGAAGAAAATGTGCTTCCAGTGTCCAAAATCTGATTCAAATGAATGCCATCTACATGTTATCTACATCTACATGTCCAGACACACTGAACTACATGAAAATTGTCTTTTTTTTTTTGCTAAGTGTAGGAATATCTTCTGAACTGACCGGGTATTTCCAACATGAAATAGAAAGCTGAATGTTGAATGTTGTTACATGGGCTGCAGTGTCAATTGTTCCTGTTATCTGCTGAAAAGGAGCCTGAAAAACTTGTAAGATTACACTAACAATACAAATGTTGAAACCACCTGCTGGTCTGGCACACTGTCAAGGAGAAATCAAAGCTGCAAATCCAACTTATCTAATCTGTGATTTGGTGAAAGAGCAGAGAGCCGTGCCTAAACGCCTCACACTGTGTAGTCACTACGTGGGAAACGGATCATGGGAGTGCTGAGAGTGGAGTAATATCAGTTTCATCATGTAATGCTGCACAGGTGTGAATCATCAGGACTGGCATGGGAGAGGAAATCTAATTGATCCTGGCCTGAGTTTTTTCTTTACCTTTCTATTCAATAATCCTACAAAAACCAAAACAAAATCCAAAGATGTTCCGGCAGAAATTTTTTTTTATCTGAGGCACTCTTCCCATACAAAAAGTAATGTTTAAAAAGCAAAAGGTGCTTTTTAAACATTTAGCCAATAAATAATAAAGTCTCTCTTTTACTTTTTGTATGTGAAGAGTGCCTTGGATACATGTTTTCTGTCGGATCATGACCTTTTGACCCAAGCTTCAATCAGCACCTCTCCACGCTACGCTGAAGCCAAAGCAGCGTTCCTCTTGTAATGAATCCAAAGATGTCATGTACAACTGGAGTGAATACAACATTAAAAAGACCAAATCCTACAAATCGAACACATTGAAACCCCACACTAGGGGTGAATCCTACAAGTACAGACCTGATCCAGATTTGAAAAGGCAACGCTTTGAATCCGCAGTCTCAGTCCACTCCTTTAAGCCAAGTTCACAGTTTGTAAAGGTATTAGAGGCTGTTTTGTTGACTCCAGCAGTTTGTCTTCTTATCTTCTAAGCAGGACTCTGGTTAATGTTGACAGCTGCCATATATATGTGGCTTCTCCCTTGGAATATAAAAGTCTGAGTGAAAACCTCCTTTATCCAAAAACACAGCTCTCTTTCTTTTTGATCTGTCTTTTCCCTTGAAAGTCCCTGCGAACGCTCCCGTCCCATATAAGTTGTTGAATGACAGGAACGAAGGAGGGAGCGAAACTCTTGTGTGAAACCTCCACGCCCATTTACTGTTCACGCTCTCTCTCTCTCTCTCTCTCTCCTTCTTCTTTTCCTTTCCTCCCACACACTATCCAACCACCAACCCTTCTCCTCTCCCTTCACTTTAGTCGCATTGTTCCTCTATTCTGCCACAGGTTAGGCCTCTCTCTCTCTCTCTCTCTCTCTCTCTCTCTCTCTCTCTCTCTCCATTAATCACTGTGTTACAGGGTAGTACAGCCATTCCTCCTCTCCTTCCCCATGCAGCATTCCAGTGGAACCTGGAAAAGGTGTGTCAAAACCTGCCTTGCCTTGGGGTAAAACACACAAAAAGAGACAGCTGGCCTTATTGTTTTCTAAAACCATCTTCCTCCACACATGGGAAGAGTAAATAGATGCCATGTTTTTTGTCTTCTACTCAACAACCGGTCATCTTTTAGTACATCAAAGCAAGAAAACAACAATTGCAGGTTGTATCACACTGGAACATTTTGCTCTCCGTCCCTCCAGAGAGTCTCAGCAGGCTTGTGGTCGCTCACAGGTTAACGCCGCACGGTGCGTCTCCAGACTTGCGCCGTCCCTCTGTCCTCTGACCTGCAGATAAGAGACATTTTTACTCCTCTGTGTGGCCTCAGCGCTCGACGACTACCTGACTGCATTTTTTCACACCTGACGTCACGACGCTGTGACACACTGGCTCTTCCCTCGCAGTGAAGTGGGAGGGAGGAGTTTCGTCCAATCACACCAGGTTTCACACAGATCAGGTGTGTAAAACATGTCGGCCTCCTGCGAGACGTCATTCAGCACCGCAGTGTTTCTCATAAATGTTGTCTCTCCATTTCAAAAAGTGGAACAGAGTGAACAGATGAGGTGATGAAGAAGTGTCATTCTGAAAATCACATTTGTACTGGCAGGTGAATATAAAGGCTGCACCAGATTGGGATCTGCTGCTCCTGCTGTGGTTCATTCTGTGGTGTTTCCAAATAGAGCAGTAACACACACACACACACACACACACACACACACACACACACACACGCGCTGAACTTACAGCTGGGTGTTAGAGGGGGAATGAAGGCTTTTTTAGCTGGTGAATGTCACTTTTGCACCTATTTTTTGGGTTTCATTCATTCCCACAAGAAGAATGAACAGAAGTCACATTTCACAACAGAAATGTGTGATTTCTGTTTTCTTCTCAGATAAATAGCTTCTGTTACAGTTTTGAGGTTATAACAAGTTATCTAGGAGTTCCCATAGACAATTTTAATCATGCTGAAACACAAATGACACAATCAGAGCCACCGCTTGAAATTCTGACACCGGTTCCTCTTCCAAATGACAGAAGGGTCGCAGGTTTATACAAGTAATTGCTCTTTTGACGCCATACTAAACATGTCAACTTAAACTGGCCGATATTTGTGGAAGTTTGAAATGGGACGGCCTTCTTCAAAAACATGAGAGATACCAAACTGTTCATTTGGTGTGGATGAAGATGGGAGTCAAACGTTGTGTATAAAAAACATAAAATAATTGTTTAGTATAAATTTTACTGAGCCTCAGTCTTAAGGAGACACTGACTCATTTACTTTACACGTTAGTGTCCCATGATGAAAAATGTCTTATGTTTATCAGCCTCTTCACCTATAGACTCATTCATAATCACTATAATATTCCTTTATGGACTTATAGCAAGCTTATAGCATGTGGTATTCAATAATGGGTTTACAGTGACCTTCAGTGGAAATAGTACAAGAATGTCCTGCTCAAGTACAAGTATTGTTACTTTGCTGATATTTTACCTAAGTAGAAGTGTGGAGAGCCATACAATCTGTCCTCTGTAATGGATGTGATTTAAAATGTAGTGAAGTACAATACTACATTAAAAATGTACATCAGTAAAAGTAAAATTACTGACTTTAATAGAATACTCAAAAAAGTACAAGTACATAAAAAAGCTACTCAATAAACGTGGGTAAATGTAATTAGTTACTTCCATCCTTAGTGACCTTATTGTATTTTATTTTAATCTCCTATATTATCACTATGCTATTCCTACAATTGGATTACAATATCTCTCTCTCTCTCTCTCTCTCTCTCTCCCTCTCTCTCTCTCTCTCTCTCTCTCTCTCTCTCTCTCTCTCTCTCTCTCCCTCTCTCTCTCTCTCCGTCCAAAAATCGAGCGCACCTTTATTCGGAGCTCCGCCTTAAAACTTCCAGTCCACCAATAGGAAAGCTCCAAACTATGAAGGCGGAAAAAAAACACGGAAGTGCAACAGAAAAAAACAAAAAAAACAAGACGTGAGAGTATCTGGACCCGACACGTCTGCACAGTTACAGTGCGATATGTGTCGCTAAAATGGCCTTAAAATAATCCTGTTCCAGTGGATTTCACACTGCGAGACTGTTCGTTACTTACTCCAAAGGTTAGCCGACATGGAGAAAGATACAAGTCTGCTTTTGGCAACTGAGAAATATGGCTCCGGAGAGTCATGGAGATATCTGGTGAAGGATGGAGCCATGGAGAGGAAAAGAGACGGGAGTGAAGGTGGAACAAGAGGGAACTCTGTTATTGGCGTGTTCAAAGTGAGGATTATAACCTTTAAACTGTTAAAAAAAATAATTTACATGTTCTCAGTCTGTTCATACAGCTTCCCCCCCCCCACACACACACCTGTGCATCTCTGTCATTTCAGAGTGTCTTCCTGCCTCAAGGCTATCCAGAGAGCGTCAGTGATGATTACCTGCAGTATCAGTTTTGGGATACAGTGCAGGTACAGCAGTAGACTGAGAACATCATCATCATCATCATCATCTTCCTCATCATCATCAGTCATCGGAACACACTGAAGCTCTTCATCTCCTCCTCTTCCTCACAGGCTTTCTCCAGCTCTCTGTCCGGGACTCTGGCCACCCAGGCTTCTCTGAAAGGAGTCGGAGTGGGAAACCAGGAGGCGACAGTAGCTGCTGCCACAGTCACCTGGCTACTGAGAGGTGAGTACAGGCAGAGGTGGGACCAAGTCCGCTTTGCCCGAGTCCCAAGTCAGTCTGAAGTGTAAATGTAGAACATCAAGTCAAGTCAGAACAAATCAAGAGTCTAGTATCAATTTAATAGCTTAAAGAAAACAAAATATCTAGGACTTTTCAATGCAGTTTTGTTATAATAGTTATAATAGAATAAAAACTTGGTAAGTGCATCATGAATTTGACTGTGACTCGAGTCCCCACCTCTGATTTCTAGTAGTGTGCCGGTGCAACACAACGTTTTTTCTTTGGATAGGGGTGCAACATTATTTATTATTATTATTATTTAGCTCTCTTTATTGTTAAAAACTGACACGTTTCAACATATTATCTTCGTCAAAGTACATGTTACACAGGTTGGCTCCTCCTTTTCTTTATTTTTTTGTTAATGAGTAATCAAGAACAGGTGTGCCTATTAACCCAGAACATCAAAGTATCAAAGATACTGTACATAACACAGCAGCACAAATGTAAAAATACAAAATACACATCACAAAATATTTATTGTCATAGTCAGATCAGAATCAGAATCCTTTTATTGGCCGAGTATATTTGCACATACAAGGAATTTAGCTTAGTGGTTGCTTGTGTACTTTGTTAAAAGGCGGAAAGAATAAAACACAATATAAACCAATAAAAACAGTATATAAACAAACCAAAAACAAATAGAAACAGTAGAAGAAAAAGATAAGATCCGAATCAAATGCACTGTAAGTAATTGCAGATATACATGCATGAGACAATTCAATGTACTGTATATATGCAGGACATTTCAATACAAACCACATTCAGTGTCCATGAGAAGTACGGTACAGTATGAGGTGTTGGTGTTATCCCGGGCTGACTAGCAGCTGATGAACTAAACTGCTGTGTTCCTCTGCAGATGGCACTGGCATGTTGGGGAGGATCCTGTTTGCCTGGAGGAAAGGGTGAGCTGCTGCTGGAGCTCGTCTCATGTGCTGCTGCTGCTGGAAAGTGTTTGTCATGATCGTTAATGTCGTCTCTTGTCTCTGTTCCAGGAGTAAACTGGACTCTGAAGCTAAGAAATGGAGGTATGGCTGGTATTTGGGTGTTGAAGTGTTTAATGTTTGGCCGCTGAGTATCAGATTACCGTTTGACGCAGCAGATCCTCTCTCTGTGTTTCCTGCCAGGCTTTTCGCCGACGTTCTCAATGACATCGCCATGTTCATGGAAATACTGGCTCCAAACTTTCCTGCTTGTTTCACCTTGATTGTTTGCACTGCAGGGATATTCAAGGTAAAACGCTTTTCAGTATTGTCCAATTAACTCATGTTAGGTATTTAGTGATGGATATAAGCTGATTTTATACAAACTGAACTAACACTGTCGTGCGTTTCTCTGTTCCAGTCCATAGTTGGAGTTGCAGGTGGAGCGACCAGAGCGGCTCTGACGGTCCATCAGGCTCGCAGAGACAACATGGCCGACATCTCTGCTAAAGACGGGAGCCAGGTACGACTGAGATTCATCTGATGTGTCACCCATGTTCTCATAACACCGTTTACTATGGGACATAACTTGGTGAACTGTGGTAACCTGTGGTGAATGACAGGGTTGGGGGTCAATTCATGAATGAACTCATCAATACCAATTCAACTGAGGAACTGGAATTTGAAAAATCTACAGGAATAAGAATTGGAATTGAACTGGAATTTCAGGAAGTTGAATTTAATCCAATGTAGTTCTGTGAAATTCCATCTTTTTTTGTTTTTTTCTTACCACATATCTGAGATTACACGTAGTGTTATATATTATCAATACTGAATATCTTAACATGTTAAAGGTTCCTTTCAGGTTGTGTTTGATGCAGAACATCTAATCGTAACACATCCATTATGATTGAATGTTTTTGATGTCTTTCATTTGATTCATAATGTTTGATTTATAATGTTTAGCAGCAAGTCCAGATAACCTCTCTTAAGCCTTGTTCAGACTGCCTTCAGACTAAGAAGTGGAATTTCACGGAATTCAATGGAATTCAATTCTGTCATTCCCATTCAGTTCACATTCTGTTTCCTTAGAGCAATTCCAGTTCCAACTGCAGGAACTGAATTGGAATTCACCATCTACTCTCAATTAAATCCATGAATGGCTCCAACCGTGTTAAATAACATGGCACACTGTTGTAGTACAATGCTTGATTCAAAGTACCTGTTATATTTTGATTGTTCCAAGGAGGTACAGTAGTAAATATTAAAGCAGTGGTATTTACCACAGTACAATATTTTACTATGGCATGTAGCCTCATACAGATAAAGGTACCGTGGAGACAATAGTTTCAGAGCTGCAGTTTTATGAATTTAAATCAATGATAATTCTGTAATACTGGCACCAAATCTGAGAAAACAAAGTTTCTGATGTGGGAATGTTAATGATAATGTTCCTGGACACCACTCATTCTGGTTTATGTGTTTTATTTTCCACAGGAGACTCTGGTGAATCTGGCCGGTCTGCTGATCAGTTTGGTTCTGATTCCTCTCGTCACTGACAACCCACTGTGAGTGTATAGGGTATATAAATGATCAAAAGATGCTTTCAAAGGGAAACTCTCTTAAGATATGACAAGTCAAATGATCACTCTTTTGTTTTTGAGTATTTGAAGGGTCTGTCATTTTACTGATGTCCCCCTGCTCCCCTCTCCGCCTGTCTCTGCGCCTCAGACTGACCCTCAGCCTCTTCTTCCTCTTCACCATCCTCCACCTCTACGCCAACTACAAAGCGGTGCGTTCGGTCGTCATGGAAACCTTCAATGAGGCGCGGCTGTCCATTGTGCTGCACCAGTACCTGAGAGACGGGCGGATCCTCAGTCCTGTAGAAGCCAATCAGAGAGAACCAGTGTTCTTGGGTGAGAATCGTGGTCGGACGTTGCTTATATATTTTATAATCTCTTAAAAGTCAAAATCATGAACACTTTCTGGCTTGTTTTTTTTCCAGAGTTTAGAAAAACGGTGCCAGTCAAACTTGGAGTGAGGCTAAAGGAAGTTGTACAGAGGTAATTTCATGTGCCAGTTTTGTTTTCACAGTAAATATGGACACACAGTAAAAGATCGACCCAGTTTGATATAATTCCTCTCATTTTCTAGCCCAGAGGAACTTAATTTGGCTTTGAAGAACAACAACATGCCTTTCCTGTTAGGAGTGAAAAATGGTATGTTAGCCTATCATGTCTTCTTCCCATTTTAAGTCCACAGAATGACGATTTGTTTGAGTGCCATATAAAACATCTTAAAGTTGCCCACATCTCAGTATTTTTATAACTTTGTTTTCTTCCTCTCAGGCTGTGTGTGTGTTTGCTTGGGACCAGAAGCATCTGTAGGTGATGAAATCAGAGCGGTGTGTCAAGCTGTTTGTCTCAGCAGCGCTTTGCACCCTGAAGCACCACTGACCGGGGCTTCACAACAACCTCTCATACAAAAGAGACAAAGTGAGCCTTTAATTCTATATTTGTTTTCCTCCATGACATGAATAGAGGTGCTTAAATTTTACAGTCAGTCACACTGTTGTTATTCTTTTTGAAAGGTCATTGGGAAATGGTGTGTGATAGTCACAAGCTGATGGACCACATTTTCAATCCATTTCTCAAGGGTAAGCAGGCACAAACCTGTTTAACAAGCCATCAACTATATCTTATGTATTTTCACTGATAGAAAAATGTTTCTGCTGTTTTTAGGTGTGGAAGCGGCTGGATGGCAGATAAATCGAACTCTGCTGGACTGGGATGAGTGGAGGGTCGAGTGGAAAGCAAAGAGCAGTTGAAGTGTCAGACACCTGGACCAACTTTCTCACTGATTGTTATGTCAAATCATGTAATGTTTTGATATTCTCTGAATACAGTCATAGTACATTTTGTAAGAACCCAGAACTTTGTTTAATTTATTCTTTGTCCAAACCTCAGTGAAAAAGGACCATAGTAATCCTGTAATACATTTTGGAAGAACACTATACAAATATTACAGAAAAACTATAAGTCCATATAGGAATATCTGTGATACCATAGGAGATAAGAAAAACACCACAAAGTTTAAGTTCACTATACACTATACACTGTGAGTCCTTCTAGGAATATTATAGTTAATAGTGATTTTTCTTTAGGTAAATTAAAAGTAGGAAGCAGGTGGTGCAGTGAGCACATGTCATCAATTCAAGTGACTTGCACCACATTTCTTTATTTGATTTTGCCTTTTACTATAAAATAGTATATATAAAGACATTGGATTTCCCTGTGCATAAATGTGTCATACAAATGTATGGTTGATTGTGGCACCAGCTGCAGTAGCAGTGCCTCAAAGCGGCGCTGTTGGGACTGCATAACCAATAAATACACCAAGAAGAAGAAGAAACAATAACATCCGTTGGTCAAACAGGTTTTGGTCAAGTTTTTTAGAATTTGCAAGAGTAATACCGGAAATGGAGCCTTCAAAATGTAAGTGTAAAATTTGTCACTTGTGAATAAAAAGAATATTTTTTAAAATGATTTCTTGGAAACAACGATCGTATTTTCATTTACTAACGAATACTACGTAAGTATAAATTTGGTTTTCACGACGATACTTCATATTATTACAAAAACGTTGTATTGCATGAGGGTTTTATTTTGAAAATTGTGATCGGAAAGTGTATTTTTGTTTTTGCTTGACAGGTCGCGCAGACGACAACAGAAACATTGATTTGTAACTCCTAAAGTTAGCATTGTTTAGTATGAAATGGGCAGGTTTAAATGTAGTGCCTTTAACTGCGAAAATTCGAACCAATCTGATGTGAAGTTTTTTAAGTGAGTATTTTATATTCCTAACCTAAATGACCTAAGACCAGGGCATCGTAGCAAGTTTGTGAACTAACGTAGTTAGTTAACACTGGTTAGTTAGCGTTAACTCTGATCTAGCTAGCTCTTACCGTTAGCTAGCTACGGTGCCCAGCTCAGGACATTTCAATATGTTGATGAGTAAAAGAAAAGCCATCTTCCAAACAGTGTAGCTCATTCAGTCCCTGTCAACATGGGTTGACTTTTCATTCATTCATTCCCAGCTAATCTCCAAAAACCCCAAGCTACCTAGCGTTAATAGACAAGTATGGACTAGTAATGACAAAGGAAAGACAAATTCAAGTCAGTTAACCAGAAGCATTGTCTCACTTTAAGACAGTCAGGTGTGGAGAGAGATTGCCAAGAATAAAAGGTAGGCTGGGTAGGCTGGGTAGGGTGTGTACAATAACTTTTAAAGTAATGGTCAGTGGAGTATAAGATGTCTTATTGAATTATTAATAAAATGATAGCTAGTATAGTATAGCTAAAGTACTGCCTGCCTTTATATAAAGGTGGATGGTAAAATGGATTGGACTGAGATCCAGGTAGACCTAGATAGGATGTTCATTACTGTTGCCAGTGGTTGGCTGGCATGCTGTTTGCATTTAATATTGACTTTCTGGTGCGGGGGTAGCCCTATACATCTGGAGAGAATATCACATTAAACTCGCAGTTATTGTTGCCTGGCTTATTGGCAAACATACAAAATTGGTAGAATATGGCTTACGCCCTTTTATGTATTGTTAGGATCCACTTGGCAATTTGGCTTACACCCTATTCACCAAGCAGCTCTTATTTCAGTAAACTTCCAACTCTTTGCATTGTGTGCCTGTTATTCCCACAGTCTTCTTCTACCAAAATACACAGTTACAGGCGGTGATGAGCAGTGTGAACCATTTTCAACCAAAAGCCAAAAGTTTAAATTTTATGGAAATAAGTGCTGCTTGGTGGATATATGCCAA
The DNA here is from genome assembly GCF_048128805.1 of Centroberyx gerrardi. Lineage (NCBI taxonomy): Eukaryota > Metazoa > Chordata > Actinopteri > Beryciformes > Berycidae > Centroberyx > Centroberyx gerrardi. The sequence goes on from NC_136003.1 coordinate 26,415,464, forward strand.
ATTTACCAGTAGATCCCAACGTTTTAGAAGAGGTGTTAAGTAATGTTTTACTAGATATGTAAATAGATCTTTGAATGGAGTTTGGTGTGACGTTTATATTAATTTACATACGTTTACATACAAGAGAGTTGTAGAGACTGTTGTAATCAGTTTTCCATGTCCACAGGTTTCCACTGTACAATCGTCAGAAACTCAAAAAATGGCTCCTCAATATGAAGTGGAAGGACTGGACTCCGTCTCGTTTCTCCGTCCTGTGCATTAATCACTTTGAGGAGAAGTACATCGACAGAACCGGCAAATTTGTGAAGCTTCGAGAAGATGCAGTCCCCACTATATTCTCTTTCCCTGAACACATGGAAAAAAAGACGGTACGTATGGAGTCACTCGGTGGCAGCGAAGCATTGGAAAATAAAATAACAACTCCTTTTGAGAGGTAAAGATAGTAGGGCAGTTTGTGTTTTTAAGAAGCCGCTAACCAAGACTGCTCTCAGTCCATCTGTTTTTTCATAAGTGGTTTTGAGAAATTGACAGTAAAATCCGAAACCCCCTCTTTAACCAAGTCCAGCTGTATCTGATCATTTCTCTTGTGTAGCATCACTGCAACTATTGCCACTGAAATTGTCTCTTTCTGACTTAGGCCGTCATCAACCCAAGAAGTAAGAGATACAAGGTAAGAAGATGTATAATGTTGTTGTCATTGTACTGTTAAAATTCATCAGTGATGATTTGTGGACAGATTTTATTAACTTAGTTGCTCTATTTCCCCTAAACTAATAAAACAACAGGGCTTCATTAGATTTGTGTTAAACATTGAGGAAAATAATGTACAAACACTTTTATTCAAGCTATTTTTCAGTTCAGCACCATCAGGTTTTGGAGCAGTTGGAGCATTTATATTCATGCACAATTATTTGGAGTACCTTGATACTATAAGTGCTTTTTGTGTGTGTGGGGTCATCAGTATATGGTTCGTCACAATCACAATAAGGAGGAACTCCTGAAATGATTGAACACACAACTCAGAAAATGTGTGTGTTTCCCTGTATTCTGAACACAGCCGGCCACTGCTAAAGCCTCACAGACGAATCCGGCTCGTTCTCCACCGGCAGCGGCTCCTACAGCAGCAAAGCCGTCAGTCCAGAACCAAGAGCCCAGCCGGACAGAGGAGGAGTCTGCTGTGTGAGTAACTTCTAGTCCGGGAAGCCTTGTGGTCTTAGCCTCTTCATTTAACCAGAGGAAACCGCTGGTGCAGCATCTGCCTCCACTGCAGATTCATGTGACAGTTGGTCTTTACCACAAACTCAATGGAAGCAGCTCTTACCCTCTACTACAAACTCTAAGCAGAAAATAGGAGGTTGCAGTGATGTTAGATCAATTCACCAGCTGATTGTTTACGTTGGAAGCTCTGAGCAAATGGCTAAATAAAGTTTTCATGCTTAATCCAAACCAGCATAACCATGAATCTAAACTCGTAAATGTTTTGTATTAGATGTGTAGTCATGTGGGTTTTTGTCTCTGTCTTTTAATGTGTCGTTCTGTTCTGGTTGTGTGTTCAGAGACCCAGAGAAGTTTGACAGGTGGAGGATCATAACGGATGAAGCGCTGATGGAGATCGAGTCATTTCCACATTTCTTCCATGGTGACTACTGTTTACCACAGGTACAGGACATGACTGCACATGTTGGCTCATGAGATACATATTTACACATTTTTATTTACCGCCACCATGGTACATGGTGTGCATGGTGGTGTCTGTCTGTGTGTGTGTGTGTGTGTGTCTGTCTGTGTGTGTGTGTGTCTGTCTGTGTGTGTGTGTCTTCTGAACACAATAACTCAAGAACAACACATAATAGAAACTTCATACTTACACCACAGGTTCCCCCTATAGAGAAGCACTATAACTCCTTAATGCTTTAAGATACAGAGTTCATATTAATACCACCCATGTGTTATGTGAAGACAAGTATGATGACATTGATTTTTTTGCTAATCAATACAGTAATTAGGTTATTAATAACCTTGTTAGCATAACTAGTTATGTGTAATATGTCATGGTGATTATAGTGGGACATTAGGCAGCTCAAGTGCCTCTTGTTGTCAGATTCCTTAATTTGCAGTCGCCCAGTTGCCTTTGTGTAATTTTCTACATGCATCAACAGGATACTCAGTGGGCTCCAGATGATAATTTCAATGTAAGTAGTCAACATGATTTTAAACTACAATAGTTCACATTTTATACTCCATGATTCTCATATTTTCAAGTATTTAATGAATTGCTGTTCTATAATTTCCACAGGTAGAGTGTGAAGATCCTGAAAAGTTAATAGAGGTACGACTACAGACTGAGCAGTCATTTAACATATTGGCCCCGGTTTAATGCAACAGACCGATATTAATTACAAACAAATGCAGTTGGGACAATTCATGCCATCACATGTTATATTCCTACATGATCTGATGTTTTACCCTCAGGTGAAAGAGCCTTGGCAGTGGCTTGGTCTGGACGTCAGAGGGCCGTTTCCCCCGACACAGAACGGGCACAAATACATTCTGACTGTGACAGATTACTACTCCAAGTGGGTGGAGGCTCTCCCGATGCAGCTGTGCCTCGCCTCACAAGTGGCTGAGCATGTCACGGACATCATCTCCCACTTCGGCTATCCTGTCAGAATCCTCTCCCGACTGCCTCATGACATCGTCCACAAAGTGAGCTCTTACTGTCCTACGATGCACATCATCATTTACAATACTGCGTTCTCTTAATATTGATCCAAAGTGGCCAGTATCTCACATGGATCTACTGTGTGAATGTGTCCTTATGCTAGATCAACAGAGAGCTGAAAGATCAGCTGAAGGTCAACATCTCTCTTGTCGTCCATCATCAGCAGACTGGCACCGCGGATTTGATCACACAACACTTGATTGACAGGTCTCTGATTTTAGTTCATGACAGTTTGGGTTCTTAAAGGTGCTGTGTGTAGCTTTTTTAAACATCAATATTTCTTTGTCACATTAATTGTGATGCCTTGGTATAATTACTATAAACAAATGAGACCATGGTTGAGACGATTGGTAGCCTCTATCTCACACCAGTGATATTGTTAGTGATAGTGTTTCTCAAAATTAAGACTACATCTCCCATAAACCCTGTTGCTTCCTGTCACAAAGAGGATTTTGCTTCCTGCCCTCTCCGTCCCTGGCGTTGCTCTGGGTGCGTTTGTTTTCTCTCTGTCTTTACTGAAGAGGATAAACATGTTGAAAGCCTTACACTCTGAAAGTTTTAGCTCAGTTTGTGCTGCAAACTGAGCTAAAACTTTTGTTCTGTAAAGCAATCCAGCTTGTCTTCTTGGCGATGGTCTTGTTTGTTTACAGTAATTATAATAATGTCTCAAAATTAATGTGGTAATGATTTATTGATGTTAAAGGAAAAATCCACCCTTGAGTACTCTTACACTGTTATATATCATCAATTTGTAAAGCTCATTGCATTCCAGGAGTTATTTTGTGTTTTATTTACTTTTTTGGTGAACCCGCTTTCCCAGAAGTTGCCCAGAAATACAAGGTGCATCACCAATAGCTGACTTTTAACAGTGTTAAAGTGTAGGGTGGATTTTTCCTCAAAAATGCTACACATATCACCTTTAAAGACTCCTATAACTGAAAATTACCATGGTATATATATGCCAAGCCTGCATGTGAACACTAAAGCTTCTGTCACCGATGCTTCCCAACAGGATGATAAGCGATCTGATAGAGCAGCATGCGGCCGACTGGGACGTCTTCCTCCCCGCCAAGGTGTTCAGCCTGTGCTTCAAAGAGCATTCACAGACCAAGGAGAGGCCTTTCTCAATGCTCTGCTGCAAGGGACTTCAGCCTGTCCAAGCCCCCAGAGGACTGAATGTAAGTTCATCATCGGACGTGATTCTAACACTGTCTCAGGTTTTGAATAAAAATGAATGAAATAAAATAAAACGACCCTTCTGTTCTCACCCCTCTGTCCCACAGTATGCTTACTCCAAGATCCGGGAGAGCGCTTTTGTGGTTAGATGAGATATCTGACATGCGTTTGGTGAGTTAAGTCCATTGTTTGAATTTTGTGTGTGTACATGCATTTATATAATAGGTGAAGTTCCCCCGGTGGTCATGGGATTTCTGGAATATCATCAGTTTTTAGGTGTTTTCCAGACAGGGAATTTGATCAGTTGGTTCCAACAAACTTCCACAGCAACCTCGCTCTCTTGAATTTTTGTCATTCTGTAGTTCAAAATGTATTTCAGATTTTACTCATTTGTTTTCCCTCCATCAATTAATTGGACGCTCATTTGTTTGATATATGCAGTTCATTTTTGTATCGTACTTTTTGGATATTTATGTTTGTGTTTATTTCTAACATGTAACAACAAAAAAATAAATAAGAAACAAAACAAGAAAATCCATCAAATAAGCCCAAAAAAAAAGAAACAACAGTAATATTTGTAATATTTTATTACGGTTGTTGACATTGTACTACGATGGAGTGTCCTACAAATGCATCTCAGAAACAGTATCGCTCCAAATATGTGTAAAAGAGAATAGAATTTTACCGTGTTTTACATAATAATGTTTTTGTTTTTTGTTTTTTCTTTACCTGAAACTCATTTCTTATTGCTCTTTCATCTTTGTTTCATGATGAGTTGATCCTTTTGGTAGTGGAAGGTAATAACAGAGTAATGAGTGGTAATAACAGAGTGGAAGCTAACACTCCTTTCCTTTCCTCTTACAGATTTTACCACAGCCGGACCAGGCATTGAGCTGGAAAACATAAGACTACTAACTGCTGTCCCTATTTGTTTGTTTGTTTTTATTTTGGGTGATGAAATGATGTTAAATTTGTTAATAAAGTTGCTTTAAAAAAGAATTAAGTCTTAATTAAGTCTGTCGTTAATTTCATGAGACATGCAGCATGCAAACTGAGACTGTAAATCCTCCTGTGTAAAACAATATCGGCCTGTTCACTTAAGCAAAGTTATATAATAAGCTTGTTGGCCTAGTCATAGTGTTCTGTTACAGCAACACACAGCCATCTTGATGGGAAAATAACAGGTGATTATAATCAAATGACAGCCACAGCCAATGAGCTGTGTATAAGGTAAAGCACTGGTAGGAAATGCATGTGACATCATGGGAATACTATGAATAGCGTCCCCACCATGACTTGTTTTCCACTTATAAGATACAAGTTCACTTTTGTGCTATGTTGCTGTAAAAATGTACAAATGATCCGTCCATAAATGCAATATACAGCATATCTGCAATATAGGGGTATCTGCTATGCAGGAGCTGCTGCATCTGTATCTGCACAGGCAATTACAAGACAATTACAAGTTACAACTTTTGTGATTACAAATTACATTGTTCATGTAAACACTACAGTACTAATTTGCTAGTTTGTCCATACAGAATGGATCAAACAGATCACTGACAGCCTCGTTATCAATAATTTAACATCTAGGTGAATTAATAAACAGTAGCCTTCACAGGGATGATGAGTTATTCTCACAACACTCTGTGTGTAGTCTGTGCACAGTTAAAAACCCTTCTTAACAGGAGATTTGAACTTATTAATTCCATAGACCCAGGAAAAAAAGTGAGGAAGAGGAAACATCTCCCACAGGAACCAAATATACCAAACTGCGGGCTTGCAGGACTCTCAGCCTGAAGCGGCTGAACAGCAAAAGAAGGAAACGACAGTGAAACTACCTTTGTTGAGCAGCTTCACACAGCAACAATTAAATTTAAAAGTGTTCAACAAATGTTCCTCGAAAACTTTGTGGCTCGTTGAACGCAACTGGACTGAATAAAGTTTAGGCGCCGCCCTCTACCGGTTGACAGCGGCAGTGCGGGTCTGGATCTGACAGCTGTTGTCGCTGTGCAGCGTGGGAGAGCAGCGGAGGCGTAGCTGTGTGCAACGAACCGCAAGAAATGGTGAGTGAGGAAAACAGAAATATAGCTCGTCATTTCATGACCATTTGGTTCACCGACAAGCGTTAATTTATCGATGAAGCTTTTCCCTGCGTCTGAAATGTGTGATGTCAGTAGCTGAAGCTAGCTTGCCACAATAAGCGATCCTCAAGAAGCTGATGACATCAGTGATGTCTTTGTTTAGCTAACCCAGGCTAACGTTGGTTAACGTCAACAGACTAGCTAACGCTAGCTGACCGAGGCTGTTAGAGCTAACAATGCACACATCGACAGCAGTGTTAGCTTAGAAGGGTCCAAACCAAAAGCTTTGGAAGTTGACGCTGTTTTGGTGTAACGACTGACCAGCTAACACAGTTAGCTTTGGACCAAGTAGCCAACTAGTACCAAGCTAACTAGCCAAAGTTGTCAGTAGCTAGGTCGGCTAACGCTATCGTTTTAAAACAACTTTGCTAGATATTGTAGACACGTTCCAACAAAAAACGTTCTTGGTACTTGAATGGTTAACATTAGGGCCCTTACAGTTTGCTTAGCTAACTTAGTTAGGTAGCTATTGTAGCTAAGTATGGCTGTTGAAACGACTAGCATTAACTTAGCCACAATTTGTAGCTTAGCCACTTAACTCATGACGCCAGCTGCTGCCTTCAACCACCATGATTTTGAGACTGGTGTGCTGGGCTCTGGCCGGGGTATCACCTTATGATGGTGCAGAATTGAAGTTTAAATTGTTTGTCGATTGTTGATAAACCGAGGACTGACTGACTTATCAGCCAGCTAACTGAACAGTGCTTTAACGCACAGCTTGAACGCTGTGTAACCAGGTAGTTGCTGCCTAACTTTTACCAAGAGTAGCCATCCGTACACATTGAGTTGTTATGACGTTAGCTGCATTAATATATTTCTGATATGATACAGGTTTGATATCTATTTGTACAATGAGACTTAATACTTTGTCACATTATTTAAGATGGTTTCACAGCTGTCAGCTTGTTATTCTGCAGTATCATTTGGTGTTTTAAGTGTGCATCATTCTCCCCTCTTCAACACAATTCAACAAGAAAGTGGTTTGAGAAGAATGCTCATGCTTTACTTTTGCACAAGGTGTATCATTTGATGGATTTTGCAATAATAAGTAACCGACAGGTGACAAATTTGGAGTCTGAACTTAATATTCCCATTAGTCTATGAACACTGAAGTTGGCACATTCTTTGTTGTTTCTTACTACTTACATTCAGTAGGGGGCTTTCAAGCAAAAACTCACCCTAAACAAGTTACACGTTATCCCTATTTTGGCCAGTTTATCAATATTCATAAATGCAGTATGAACCACTCTCACAATCACAATGCTAGAAACCAAAGAACTAAGATTCTAATTGGTGATGTCAAGAGACATTTTTGGAGGTTTTCCTATCAATAACAAGTAACAGATAGACTAATTTACACCCAAAATTAGGTTTATTCCTTAGTTTTGAAACAGAAAATGTCCATTCATCCTGGATACTCCACCACTGTGCACAGAATAAGTTTCAATTTTGACTGGAAAAGCTCCAGGAAATATTGCTTATAGCTTCAGGAGATAGGCTACTTGGTCTTGCACTCAAATCTGGATGAAACTGTGCGAAATCATGTGTAAATTGTTTCAGGGTGCAGTTTTCCTGCAGAAGCTAATAGTTTAATGCTTGTTAAAACAGAATTTAAAGGACAACAGTGAAAGTTTCTGATGAATATTCTGTCAGTCCGTCATATTTCAACTTTCTCTCCCTTAATCTCTCTTCAGGATGTGTTTCTAATGATCCGACGTCATAAGACGACCATCTTCACAGATGCCAAAGAGTCCACCACAGTCTACGAGCTGAAGCGCATTGTGGAAGGGATCCTAAAGAGGGCACCTGAAGATCAGAGGCTTTATAAGGTATGATGACCTGCGACTGATGTGGAAAGTATTTGGGTCAGTTAAATGTTGGAAAGACTGAAGGACAAAACAGGGAAAGCATATTCAAAATCCCTTACAGTATTCACATTTATTTGTAAATGGCCCTATTAGTTTAAGAGATCTACCTTGATGTATCAACAAAATTGCAATGCAAGTACGGATTAGTCAAAATAGTGTTCTCCTGGAGTGGGTATACAAACTGCCTCACTAGTGAAATGACCAGTTAATGGACCGCAGGCTTGTAACTGAAAGCTTCCTGGTTGGATGTTATTGTTCTCCAAACCCATTTGTTGATAGAAAGTGTCCCTGAAAGTTTAGACCAATGTCAGAGTTCCCATTCATGTACTCTTCAGCCATCTCTCTGACGCAGCAGAGTGTTCAAATACGAAAATAAAATGGTGTCAAGCTCGTACCGCTCCTTACCTGCAGCTTTTCATTTACATGACAGCTACAGGAGTTACTAGTTCAAATTTAACTGGCAATGATTACACTTTCAACTTGTTTTTGCCGTAATCTGCCGTCCAAACACATTTATAAATCCCATTTGTTCGCTCTGGCCTGGTGGAACTTGCATGCTCTTTTAAACGGAGCATCAAATTGGATTTAGAAATGCCCTTACTAGGGATGGGACGATATATCGAAATTCAACATATCGCAACACAAAAATGTCACAATACACATCGTGGGGCAGAAAAATGAGTCACAATATTTGCTACATTTTATTCTGCTGTAGTAATCACAAATCAGGCGGCTTGCTCATCACAATTTCACAAGCTCTCCATCACCAAAACCTCTTCATGACATCATGCAGAGCGCTGACAGGCTCTATGAGATGATGTGCGACCAGTGAATGAAGACCCGACTCTACTCTACTCTAACCAAGTACCCTCTGTTCTCTTTTCCCTCCCCAGGATGACCTGGTGCTGAACGATAGTAAAACACTCGGAGACTGTGGGTTCACAAATCAGACAGCCCGACCTCAGGCCCCCGCCACGGTGGGATTAGCTTTCCGTCTGAGCGGTAAGAAGACGTCGTCCTCTGATCGTGCTCCATATATAACCTTTCTTACTAAGTGGTGTAGTTGTTGTACCAACTACTCACCTGTTTGATCCCACCTAGGTCTTTATTTATTATTCCTTTTTGCCAATTGCCAGCTGTAGAAACACAAAAAATTTTTACTGCAGGAAATGTGTTATAAGAATTTTTACACCATGTTTTCAAACTGAAGAAGAGTTATTTTACTGAGAATACCCAGCAGATAGTCATGGTCGGCTGTTCATGAACTCATATGGATGTACAGTATGTGTGCTAACAAATGAAAATGTTCCACTAACTAAAAGGAAATATTGCTTAAGGTTTTATTTATTTATTTTGATGCTGAAGGCCAGGCATCATGTGGCTTGAATGGAGGATGGATAAATAGATAATTACACAGGTACACATTTATAGAGTTACCAGAGGATATTTCTGTTATGTATCAATCTTGTTGACAGTAGATGCAGATCGTATTCTTTTCTAACTGGTTTACTCCGGTACTCCACTGTCATTTTGGCTTTGACCAGAAGACTTCAGCAGGCACTGATTAATTGGTGATTACTTTATTTTAGTTATTTACAGAGGGATAGGTGAGTCTGTGGGGGGAAAACAAACTATTTTTTTTAGCAGTTTTTATCTCCGTTCACTAAATAATTATTTTACACCAATTTTTTTTTACTTTCCTCTGATACGTCCTGCTTGGCCCTGATCACCAAAGAGGCGGGAAAACCTAAACTTACCAAAGCTTCAGACATCAAAATACTGAATAAAACTACAAGCCAAGTGAAACTACTAAAACTAACAAATCTGAGCTGAAAACTAATTTAAACAACATCAAAATTAAAATAAAAATGTTAAATACAATGAAATAAACGAATACAAAGCACAGAAAAAAATTGCAACAGTGTTCATATTTTCTCTTTCCTCTGTTAAATTTATAATAATTATCTGTATAGCGCTTTTAAAAGCACTGCTGCAAAGTGGTTTACAACAAAATCAACAGCAAAAGCACTGACAGCAAGGTAATAAATAAAAAGGGCAGGGCAAAAAACCTAAAATTAACCATATGGGGGAGGTGAGAAACAATTAATAAAAGATTATTAACATCAAAGCAAGTTTATAAAAGTGAGTTTCAAGTGGTGATTTAAAAGATTAGAGTGATTCAGTCTAAGCTCCTTGGTCAAGTCGCACCAAAGTCTAGGAACTCTGATTTTCTCCCCTGATCGGATTTACTTTCTGTTCCTCATTCAGACTGCTTCCCCTGTTTGTTTGTGTGTGTGTGTGTGTCTCTCTCTCTCGTCACTGTTGTCACCCTGCGTCTTTGTCGCTCTCTCTCTCTCTCTCTCCCTCAGATGATTCATTTGAGCAGCTGAGGATCGAGCCGTTCTCCAGCCCCCCGGAGCTCCCTGACGTCATGAAGCCCCAGGACTCGGGCAGCACAGCCAATGAACAGGCTGTACAGTGAAGGGGAAGGAGGAAAAAAGAAGAGGGAAGCATGGGGGAGGGGGAGGGGGAGGGGGGGGGGGGGTCAGAGGGAGGACACACACACACACACGGGAGGGAGGGGTTGACTTATGGGAAGTGATGCCTCGGCGGGTGAGTTTTACCGACGACAGATCCTCAGCTGGGCAGAAAACAATTACAAACGTGGATTCCCCTTGTTGTAAATGGGAGGATGGGTGGTAAAGGAGGGGGGAGGGGGGGGGGGGGTTCACACTCGCGCATTTATCCTGAAATAGGTGAACGCATGCTAGATAAATCGATAAATTCACACGAGACCCCGAAGAGATACCTGACGGATTTGTCACGACACTGTCAGTCATCCATGGGATTGGTAAAGGCTGAGCGTAAAAGAATCGTACCTCCTTATTTAATTCATTCTAGTCTTTATTTAGAGTAAGGTTATTGTCGCCTTACTTTGTGTTTTTATTATTTTTGCGGGCTTAAACGGGGGGCGGGGGGGGAGTCAGTCGTCGAGGCGTGACTTTTTTTTTAGGCTTTTTATGTTTGTGTGTTTTCTTTATTAAAATATTAGGATTTAACATTTTTATGGTCTCTGGCCTGGTTGTATGTGTTGCGACAGTAGCTAGGAGTTTGTGGATTTGTACGTTACTATTCTATTTAGAGAACATGTGCATGAGGAGAATCCAGAAAATAAAGTGGATTCACTTTGCTGGCAGGAGAATCATCTAAAGTGGGATTATGCACACAGCGGAGGATCTGGCTTCGAGATTGAACGTTTGTTGGTACTTTTTTCCTTTCATGCCTGTAGGTTTAGTTTCTTAGCGGCTCACAGAAGTTACTGAGATGTGATTTGTTGGTTTTTTCCCCGGACACAGGCGAGGACCCGACGTCGAAAATGAAATGACTGACCCGCGTAGCAGCCATTGAAAATGGCTGTGAAGCGGTTCTGGTTTATTTTACCTTACTAACAAATACGGGAGGCAAACCAACTTTCCTCTGCAACATCTGATTGGAGCTCATGAGATCTTGGAGGTTTCCATGACATCTTGTTGGCTCCAATCAGTGGACCTAATATGTTTTAGTGGGTATAATCAGTTAGTTATAAGTTCAACAGGTAGTTCGTTGTGTGATGAGTTGTGGAGCTGTGCCTGTGATTGGGGGGCGACACATTTCCCCCCCCCCCTTCCCCCTGAATCACTGTCCATTTACTTCCTGCTGCAACTTGTGTTGTATTATCCCCCCTGAATATCTTAATAGGCATTCTTTTGTTTTCCTAAAACCAAAGGAGAATTGGAAATGAACATCTTCTGTACATTTGAAATTTTGAAGTAAAGCATATAGTTGGATTTCCAGATCTAGAAATCTTTTATTAAAAACAAAAAAAATCCTCCATTGGAATGTGATTACGTCAATACATGGCAAGGATTTTCTGTCTTGGGGGGTTAAATGAAATTGTTGACATTAAGGCATAACAAAAAATATTTGCAAATTGTGGCTGTTTAAAAAACGGGACTTGATTAAAGCTGCACTTGTAACTGACTTGAGTTAACATTAAAACAACTGTTTGTTTTTCATCCCTGTGAACTGTGGTCTTTTGTACACTAAACGGTCAGTGGCAACGTACTGAGACACTGGTATTGATTCTTTTTGCTGCATACTCAAACTCAGTTTGTCATCAAATGAGGAATACAAGGCACAAGTAGACTCAGCTATAGATTTGTCATTATTTGCTCACACTACTAAATATGGAGAAATAGCAGTTATTATGCCCCTGTTGTGCCTATATACATTGGTACAGTGCTGAATGAGTTCATGGCTGCACAGCTGATAACATGTATATGCCTTGAGCTAGTACAGTAGTTCATGACTGAAACTTTACTGTTTTATTCTTCAGGCTGGTGAGATTGGTCTTGATCAGGATGTTCAGGGTGGGTGCGCTCGTTTTGTAGCTCAGGTAGTCGGCAGCCAAAAAGTAACGGAACTTAAGGTGGAGCATCATAACCATGGGTGTATTATCAGTAAACGACGAATTTACAGGTTGGCTAATGCTGCCTTCAGGTACTCCTCGTAATTCCACTATTCCCATAAGTCGTAATAGCAGCGCATTCAAGTGCTATTGGTCGGAAATAACACAGTGGACCCCTGGCTGTGACAAAAGTAGTTTTAGTAGTAGAAGAGGGGAAATGCGCTTTAGGAATGTTGATGAAGTTTATTAGGCAAAACTTTTATTTGCACTGGTAAGTAGACCTGTTAATGTCAACATATTGTAGTTATTAGGACAACTTATAAGTACGGGCAAAGATGTGTGACAACTAAAAGTAATCCAAAGAGTGGAAAAATAAACTTGTAACAGTAATCATTTCGAGTGCCAAATGAGAATTTACGACAAACAACATAAGTACATCACTTTTGCCATCAATTATGGACATGACTTCCATGCTGGCAGGCCCTAAATGTAACATCTCGGCAACTTGGTTACCACAGCAAACTTTATATCCCATCATTGTAATATTCCTCAGTCGTTTTTTATGTGCAGCCCAGTTTTCTCCGAGATTTCCGACAACACTTGAAGGCAGCATACGTTAGCTAGCCAGCTAGCTCACTGGATTAGCCGTTTGCCAGCAACGATAATGGTTGTTCGTCGGGTGCTAGCCACAACTGGTCCGGCTAGCCGCTCTTCCCTGCAGCTAATGTACAGATAACAACGACTTCTGGTCTGACACATCGACCGAGAGTATCTGGGTCGTCCAGCAGCAGGAGAGATGGATATCAGGGAGCATGTTTTATCGGCAGGCAGAGCCGTGCTGGACATGGTGGAGCGGGAGTGGGAGCCGCTGTCTCAGGGCGAGCTGGAGCAGCGACTGGACCAGGCGGTTGAAGAGATACTGGAGGCAGACCTGATAGCCAAAGTTAAAGCTCAGCCTCCTGCTACTATATACGTACAACTGGTACAGACTCAAGCTCATGTGGAGCCACAGGTTTTATCCACAGAAGCAACAACATCCAGTCCCGTTGAGGAGGAGACGGCAGGGGCCCAAGAGCCTCCGGACACTGTGGATAGTGCTGCAGTCAAGGTGAGTCCTATACACGGCATATTGTCCATCTTAACAAGCCAGTCAGTCTTGTGTTGAGTCTCAAAATCTTAGTTGACTTTAGAGAAGAACATCTGCAAACGGGGCTGAGATGATTTCACTTTCATTTCAATGTTATTCTCGACTCAAGAGTCATTTTCTTGGTACTAATATAGTGATATCTGCCTTGTTTTGGTTTCTCTCAAGATACTGACATTCTTTATTGGAAATTCCTACAATGAAACTGCATTGGAAGCAAGTGAGATTTTCTCTGCCCCAAAGGCATAATTTTCACTTCACTGAAGATTTTAAGACAGAAAATTAGACTAAATGACTTAGAATTACATATTTTGCAGTGTATAGTCAACCAGCCCACAGTTTCTGCAGGTGTATGATCACTTTCACCTGAAATAACCAATTGAATCCACGGACTGACTCTGGATACCGCTCTTTTGACTAGGGCTGCAACTAACGATTATTTTCATTGTCGATGAATCTGTCGATTATTTTCTCGATTAATCGATTAGTTGTTTGGTCTATAAAATGTCAGAAAATGGTGAAAAATGTCGATCAGTGTTTCCCAAAGCCCAAGATGACGTCCTCAAATGTCTTGTTTTGTCCACAACCCAAAGATATTCAGTTTACTGTCATAGAGGAGTAAAGAAACCAGAAAATATTCACATTGAAGAAGCTGGAATCAGAGAATTGTAACTTATTTTTCTTAAAAAATTACTCAACCCGATTAATCGATTATCAAAATAGTTGGCGATTAATTTAATAGTTGACAACTAATCGATCAATCGTTGCAGCTCTACTTTTGACACACACATCTCTTTCATCTCGTCTTACTATCCCATCAGTACATCACAGACCTGCTCCAGAACTCCAAATCGCATTACAACAGGGCTCGGCTGGCCGGACGGGCTCGCTTATCCCTGTCCCACACGGTCCTGCTGTCCCTCACCCTGCTCTCCAAGCGCATCAGCTACCGCTCTGTGTCGACCCGTTTCCGCCTGGAGAAGGGAAACATCCACAGGATCTTCTTCTCTTTCTGCGAGCGCGTCAACATGCTGGAGGAGGAGCAAATCAGATGGCCAGTGGGTGGGTTGATTTCCGTGTTGTGTGTGTGTGTGTGTGTGTGTGTGTGTGTGGGGGGGGGGGGGTTCAGTGGGATGAAGAAGCCAGACAGACAGTATATACCTGTCAGTCCAAAGGCAACAGGTTGTGGGTAAATAAGAGTCTACAAATGATAATGTTGAGTTTTCTCTGTCTGTCTCTCTCCTTTCTCCAGACAGAGAGGCAGTAGAAGCCCTGTTCCCCCTTTCCAGTCTGCTGGGAAAAGCCGAGGATCTGGAAGAACAGGGCATCCCGCAGGTCCTGGGAGTCTTGGGCCACACCCGCATCCCCATCCGCCTGCCGATAGGGAAGCACGACGTGGAGAGCACGGTGCCCGAGGTGAAGAGGATGAAGAAGGAGGCCCATCCCGACTCCTGGCTGAACCTGGAGCTCGTCTGCGACCGGAGAGGCCGGTTCCTGCACTGCAGGATCAGTAAGGGATCGGACGCGGGCAGAGGCGGCGCTCTGAGGGACAAACTCCGGCAGCGTCCCGAACTGCTGCCGCCCGGCTCCTGCCTGGTGGCCGGAGCCGGATACCCGCTCACCGCTCAGATTTTAACTCCGCATGCCGGGAGTCACGGCCCGAGGGAGAATCTGTACAACAAGACGCTGGAGGTGCATTTTAACATCCTGGATCAGGCTGTTGCTAACCTGAAAGCCAGATTTCAAAGGCTCAGGTATCTGGATATTGGGAATTATGAGCGAGCCAGAGCGGTTGTGTTGACTGCCTGTGTATTGCACAATGTGTTTCTGGACATGGGGCAAGAGGTTCAGGGAGAAGTGGAGAAAGAGGAAGTCACGACCGAGGAGGCTGAGGGGGAGGAAGAGGAGGAGGGCGTAAGCAGACGGGACGCCATCTCACAGCTGTTGTATAAAGACTTTGATTCTGCAAGGACATGATGTGATGATGATGGAGGTGGTGATGAGGGACAAGGGCTGTTGTACAGTTTGTGTTCACAGAAGTAAATGAAAAATTTTTTATTATAAAATTTCATTTATTTAAACAGAATCTCTAACTTACTGGGTATGTCTACACACACACACACACACACACACACACACACACACACACACACACACACACACACACACACACACACACACACACAACACTGATCACTGTGATCAGGTTAAAATGATGGCTTGATTATTAAAGCATTTACATTGTTTGAAGACACACAGGTTTCCCCAGTAACTTTAGTTTATATGGATTTATTGAAAGTCGGGTTAGTTTACTCAGAGAAGGATGTGATGTAATGACATCCAGCCTGCAGACATCTTGATTTAAAATGAAAAATGTTGGAAGATTTCTTTTCTTCTTTCATTTGGGTCAGCATGCACAGAGTTGTGCAGTTGCTCCATAAAGGTTGGCTTGTGCCTCAATCTCTGAAAGAAACCCCACTGCTGCAACCAGGCTGACTTCCTCTTTGGCCTTTTTGACATTTGGCAAAGGGCTTGCAGACATTTAAAAAAACAGAATTAAATCAGACCAAATACATTTTAAGATTGATCACAAATTTAGTTGTGTTAACTGGGTTACGCTTACATCAATTATGACTTTACTCTGATTAAGATAATCAGACCAAGACATTTACATGACATGCAATATCATGCATAGAATGAATCAGCGATACTCAAAGTCAAACCTACAGGCGACTTCACAACCAGTTAGATTTCAAAGTGGCCCTTGGAAGCACGTCGGTGTAAACAGATTTCCTTGGCCTCAATTACTTTTGCATATTAACCAAAAGTGCAACTGCATTATACAATTATTTATTCCCAAAACTACAGGATCAACCTCTTGCATAGGTTTTCTTTAAAAACAGGCTGAAGAAGCAGATTAATATAAAACTTTTTTTTAATTTTTTGATTCACTAACACCGAAACCTATGTTTCTTTGAAACAGGTTGGAAGCAGAGCTTGATGGGTATGGATGTTATTTAACCAGTGACTGGTGCAGTGGTGGTGGATGTCTGCATTAATATATTACCTGTGTGTAACTTCAGCTTTTCTTACCCCTACACCTCAAGCAAACACTCCACTTTTCCATTATGGTAGAAAAAATGGGTGCTAACTGCGAACATTGAAAGATTGACAGCAAAAAAAAAAAAAAAACTATTTTATCAACTGGCATTTGAACTGTATTTTAATGTGTCTTCATATGAAAAAATGTGAAATATGACTTCTCTCTGGTACCTGTTGCAGTTCAGCAGGTCCTTATTGTAATGCAATCTAATTTTGTGTTCAGCTCTTAAAAAATTCAAACTGGACGAACTATTCTGGAAACTGTAACAGTGCAAAAGTGCCGAGCTCAAACCAGAAACTTCCATTCGAAACACATTCAAACTATCATCATCATGCAGTGTCATAAAAGTTTGTCATCTTTGAAAGAGGGAAAACCCCCAAATGGCAGCTCAGAGTTGCGTTAATGTCCGTCCTTTGCCAGCTGTGCACTGTTCTTTTGAGCCAGGCTGGAGATGGCCTGTGCCAGGTTGTTGATGGCCTCGATCTTCCTCTCCTCCAGTGCCTTCTGCTGCGCCCACATGTTCATCTTCCTCTCCTGCAGCTCCATGTACAGCTGCAGGACGTCCTGCGGCGGACGGGCGGTGCAGGGGGCGGCGGCGGTCAGAGGGGGCGTGGGGAGGATGGGGGTGAACCTCTTGCTGGCTATGGCCTTGCCCAGTTTGGTGCCGCTGAGCTTGGCCCTGCGCTGCGCCTCGATCTCCTCCCGGCTCTTGCCCAGGACCTCGTGCATGGCCTTGAAGAACTCCCAGTGCACGCTGCCCGCCCCCAGCCTCTTGGCCCGCTCTGCGTTCTTCCTGTACGTGGCCAGCATGTTCCTCCACTTCAGGTCACACTCGTACGCCTTGACGGTGACATCGGTGACCCCCGACTCCCTCAGCTTGATGTTCACCTTCTCTGCCACCATCTCCCAAAGTTTCTTTTTCTTGCATACTGGCTGGTCAAAAGCCTGGTCCATTTCAAGGCGGGTGTTGACGAGGTGCCATGTGGCCTGCAGAGTCCATACAAACTCTGGAGAGAAGAAAACAAAGGTGGATCATGTCAGTTGATTGATTAATTGATGGAACAACACGTAGCCTAGCTCTAAACATGAATTGTTTTTTTTAGTTGTTTTTTTTTTAAAGTTTGACCACTTGACACAGCCTATGTTTAATGAAAATCATATTTGTAGTGATGCCAGATTACATATAGTTATTATTCATATATGACTGACA
Organism: Centroberyx gerrardi; assembly: GCF_048128805.1. Lineage (NCBI taxonomy): Eukaryota > Metazoa > Chordata > Actinopteri > Beryciformes > Berycidae > Centroberyx > Centroberyx gerrardi. Next base: position 26,433,278 of record NC_136003.1, read on the forward strand.
TCGTAATAGCTTGTTATGACTCTCATGAACGCAACAAGGCACCGTCTCGCCTCTGATCATGAACTCATCAAGCCCTCCTCGCATGCGATGACCGGATGAAATCTGGTTAACTTCACACTGGACGCACTAACCTGCTTTTGTCTTTTCGGCGTCCAGATTGGACACCACAGTTTCATTTTCCTCCACTTCAACACTTTCTGTCACAATAGTCTCGATTACCTCCATGCTGTTCAACTGCGGCGGCGGTTACAAGTTGTTTGTTTTTATGAGTGCTGAATCTATCGTAGAATTTAACAACCTCTCTGCGGCACCGATGGATTTTTCCGCATCAAGTAAAACGATGATTATAACAACTTCACTCGGCAGCTCGGGGAATGTAGTTCTTTTCGGTTATTACAAACGTGGGGTTGTGTGTTTTGTTGTGCCGACTGAACTACAATCCCTGAACCATGCGATTTACTAGAAGCGCGGTGACATTTCTCACTCTCACGGGGCTTGTAGTTTTTTAAGGGGAGAAATTGCACCGCGAGATTAGACCCGGCAGTGCAATTTAAACTACAAATCCCACGATAAATCTAACCGACCCACCCCTTCACGCCCTGCTCCCTCCCCCGACCGCCTCCCTGTTTTGTTGCTTGGCTAAAGATGGCGTTAGCGGCTAACCAAGGCGATTGCTTTTTGTTTCATAAAATTTATTCGGCCATTGGTATCAAAACATTGGTCAAATAGAGCTTTAATTCTTCCTTTGAAGTGCAAAAATATACTACATCGAACAAATGCACCTCCATTATGTAGAATAACGCTTGTTCGGCCTTCTCACTATGTAGGCCTGTTTTCGTAGGGAGTGGACCGAAGCGATTGGAACTCCATCTCCCATCAGCACTAGCGAGTGTGGCGTCAGGTGGTACAATTTTTCATTTTCATGCTGGTATCTGTAGTTTTCTGACCAGTAATTTCAGTTTTGTGGAAACTTTGAAACAAAAACATGCGAATGAAACCAGTACGAGGACGTTTCAACCCAATGTTGAATACTTGAACATTTAAAAAAAGACAACAACATTCTAGTTAATTTCTCTGTACTTCATTGTAAGCCTGCTATGATGCTCCACGGTGTCTGTAAGTGTCTGAAGTGACAAGAGGAAACGTAAGATAAGTGAAGCCGGTGTTTGCCAGGCAGTGAGACCATGGCAGCAGCACCTGTGCAAGGTAACTGGAAACAGACTCGAGGTCCAGCTCCATGCAGAGACGGATCCTCATCAGCACCAGAGTCGTCGCTGACCTGGTGCCTGTCTCACCTCTCCAAACCCGGCTCAGCGGCCGAGGACCGGGGTAACGGCAGGGCGGACTCGGGCGGCGGCAGGGAACTGGACAAGAGGTCCAGAGCTGCCCAGTGGCGAGCGCTGGTCGCCATCCGGACGCAGCACATCAAGGGCGGCAGCGCTGGCATCGCCCGGTTCAGAGGTCAGGGCGGACTTCAGCCGCTCCTGGACCTGCTGAGGTACCCCGACTGCTCCAGGAAGACCCTGGACCTGGCTCTCAGCATCCTGGCCAACTGCTGCACCGAGTTGGAGACGCGCACAGAGGTGAGGTGAAGGGAGGCTGGGGGGGGGGGGGGGGGGGGGGGGGTGTTGACAGCTGCATTCTTAAATCAGCTGAGGGGGGGACTCGAGTCACATGACTTGGACTCGAGTCAGACTTGAGTCACGATTTGAATTGCTTGTGACTTGATGCGTGAAGAGAAGACTTGAGACTTGACCTGGGTTCTGGTGACTTGGGACTTGACTTTGATGACTTGAAAAGGTTTCTAAAGTCTTGACAAAAGATCTTGTGTTTGTGTAAATGACTTAGATTGAAAGTTGTGAGATTTGTTCCACCACACTGAATTTAAATTCTGTTTTCTGAATTTGTGTGCAATGATGGAATTTATTGAAGTTGAAACTGATTATAGAAATCAAACTCATGATGCTCTTACCAAGTTTTTATCCTATTAAAACCATATTGCATTGAAAAGTCCTAGATATTTTGTTTTCTTTAAGATATTAAATTGATACTGGACTCTTGATTTGTTCAGACTTGACTTGCTGTTCTACTTTTAGACTCGAGACTTGTGCCTCAAGACTTGAGACTAACTTGGGACTAAAGCCAAGTTGACTTGGTCACACCTCTGTAAATCAGCCATTAAAATCGCTAACTTTTAAAATGTCTTCCATTTTAGGTTCGCAAGCTTGATGGCATAACTATTGTGGGTAAGTCAAAACACAAATGGTTATGGAGAATTTGTTCTCTTGGATCAGTTTTAGCATAAATAATCCACTTTTTAAACTTTTTATTATTTTGAGGTGCAATCATTTCTGTCATCGCTGATATTTTTCAGAACAATAACAACATAAACATGAGCAAATATATTGTATAAGCCAGTGTACTTCACAGACATGCAATCCTTAACATTTTTCTTGCCTTTCTCAGTGGACATCCTGAAGAGAAACGTAGCCATGGAGACCGTTCAGAACAGAGCGGCCCGGGCGTTGGGAAACCTGGCCATGGATCCAGAGAATTCAGCCCTCATCCACTCTGCTGGTACGTCTGACAAGATCGATGTCAATATGCCTCACTGCATCATTTTCAGCTGGAAGTTCAGTTTATAAGATGTGATACAACTTTATTGCTATTACGGGAAATTGTGTCGTTGCAGCAGCAAAGAATAGGATAAGATTGACAATACGTATTCATCATATTAATATTGAGTTACTGTTGGCTAGAAAGAATAATCACTATGTTTGCCGTTGACAGATTTACAGATGTTTGCAGCTAAATATTTACAGGTTTACAGTCCAGAGCAAGAGCATATATGCAGGATATGCATCTTAAGTATTCACATTTTCAGATTTACAGGGCCGATGTGCAAATGATGATGATGAAATAACATATTATGTATAGAAATGTGCCCAGAAGCAACATTAGCTATTCACATCATTACCATATTTACAGATGGAGGGAACATGTGCAGAAATGTGTCCAGAAGTGCAAATGTGCATTGTTCGCTATTCATTGTTAGCTCTTCATATGACCAGATCTATGTATGGAGGTAACGTTATGTAAAGAAATGTGTCCAGAAACATGTGCTTATGTACTGGAAAATGTTATTGGAGAAATACAGTGTTTGTCATTGTGCTCTTTTCTCAGTGATGGATTATTACTCTTTTTCTCTCTTTTTTTCTTTAATACAGGTGGTGTTCCCCCTCTCCTCCTCTGTGTGTCTCTTTCCTCTGCCCCGTCCTCGCCCACCGCTGCTCCGACCAAAGCCCCCTGTCCCAAAATGGAGTGCGCTCAGTCCGCTGCCCGGGCCCTCCTCTACCTCTCGGACACGCCCTCCAACCGCCTGTTGCTGCTCACCCAAGGCACCTTACCTGCCCTCGCCCCTCTCATCGCCCCAGAATACCCCCAGGGCCTGCGGCGGGTGGCCCTCAGGACCCTCCACGAGCTCAGCCGGGGCTGCGGGGTCGAATGCGCCAGGGAGGTGTCCCGTTCTGGAGTCCTCGCTCAGCTCGGCGTCATGGCGTCGGGGGAGTCCGGCAAACCTTTTGAAGAGCTGGCGCTGAAAACCCTGGCCAACATGTGCTCCCAAGGGTGCCTGCGCCCTCTGGTGGGGCCGCTGGGGGTCATTCAGAAATTCGCCGAGGAGGTCAAGAGGGACCCGCTGAAGTCCGGAGTGTTCCTCAAAGCGCTCTGCTTGTGTTGCAAGGAAGCGGTGAACCGGGCGAAGGTGAAGGAGAGCGGCGGATTAGAGGCGCTGATTGGCTTTTTGGCCGCACATCAGAGTCACCCCCTTTCCCGGCTAGCCATTCTGGCCTGCGTCGACTTCGTTTATGATGAATCTGCCATGGAGCAGTTGCAAGAGTTAGGGCTGGTCCCTCTGCTTGTCGGCCGACTAGTCGAGCTCGCCAAAGGGGAGGAGCCATCTGCTGAGAAGATGGACGTGAGCCTCGCCTCCAGCGTGTCTCCCACCGAGCTCCTGCCCTCGTCCTGGTTTGATTCCTTTGACTTTCCCCCTCCTGAAGGGTGCAGGAAGGAGGAAGCTGGTAAAGAGCAAGGCCTTGGTTCATCCAGCTTTCTAAGTCTCAGGTATGTACAACCAAACACAGCTTTCTTGTGTATCTATTTTAACTGTGGATGATTTGTTTATTATACTATTCTCTATTCTAAATCTGCAAATCTCTCTCTCCAGGTCCTGGCTGGTGTCTGAGGGACTGATCTCCTCCGAGGGGGACCTGCTGGACTCCTCAGGCGGAGTGGAGGGCGACTGGGGGAGTCTTCAGATCCCGCCTTCTTCATCCCCTCAGACCCCCTCCCCAAACCCCGATTCTCATTCCTCTCTGAAAAGCTGCTCTCCTTCCCACCCTATCGCCTCCTCCGCTTCCAAACATGTAGCTCAGCCCGGCCCTGTTTCCTCTTCATCCCAGCCCCAGCTGTTTCTGTCTCCATGTAAAAACGTGGATCCGCCTCCCTCCCATCCTCAGCCATCCGGTGCGCTCACACCTCAAATCCAGCTCAGCTCTCCCCCGGCTCTCTCCTCCCCCACTAAAACTCCCCAAACGCCCATCTCCCCGTCGAAGTTCTCGTCCCCTCACAGGAAGAGGCCACGGGTTCATCCGGCGGCTCGCTTGACTAAGGTCACTCTTGACACCCCTCCCTCGGCGCCCCGACCCACGGCCTACCACCCCTACCACCCTGAGCCCTGGACGCCCGAGTCGCCCATCCTGCTGCTGCTGTCGCGCTTCTCCCACGCCACCGACCCCAGTGCCGCTCTGGTCAACTCGGGCGTCGTCTCCGGCCTGCTCTTCTACCTCACCCAGCACCAAGACCCCAGCAGCAGGTGCTTCCGCATGCTGTGCCGACTGAGCTGCAACCCCAACTGTCTGCAGGCGCTGGTCCGAACCGGCTCGGTGGCGCTGATTCGCCACCGTCTCTGCCAGAGAGAGCGCCGGATGAAGAGAGAAGAGAGGCAGACGGACCGAGTGAAAGCTAAAGTCAAACAGCTTGGTAAGATGAAGGTTCTTAGGCCTAAAACCCTCTGAGCAAAATCACTGTAAAGCAATTGAAAGAGAATGCAAATGTTTAAAAGAGAGAGCAAATGTTTAATGAATTTTTAATGTTAATTGATAATTAAATCATTATTAAATGTTATTCTTCTGCCAAGCAATATATTTCTTGACCATTAGCTAAACAAAATGGTTGCTAAGTGGCACATAAGCACAAGTGTGGTGACTACATTGAGCAGTGGTGACTTCTGGGTAGCGAATTAATATTTAAACTGTTATTCAGTCACAAGTGTGTTTTATACATTGCAATATTATTAATATTTAAAATAACAGCTATGCAGTCACAGGTGTGCAGTTATCAGGAATTTTACAACAGCTTCGAACATAACTCAGCCAATCAGAACTAAACAATTTATAATTACATACAACATCTGGCCCATTTCATTGTATCCAAGAGCCATTTTTACAACAGTCTTCTGTCTGTTTGTCCCTGTAGGTCTTACTCTTCTCAGTAATCTGCGTGTGCAGTGTGAGTCTGGGTTTGGCTCTGGGGTTTTGGCCCACGTGATGCTGTCCGGCTCCGAGTCTGACAAGATGAACTGTGCTCTTTCTCTGCCGCTGATCAGCAGGTGAGTAGCAGCGTCGCCTCAGTGGGAAGAACAATACATGAAAGATACATGGATGTGAGCTCAGTGGTAATCACAAGTCAAAATTCAGGGTCTCAGAAGTCCTTGAACACTGTTAAATGCAGCTTTTAAGTCAGTTCAGTTTTAGAGGTCTTAAAAATGTCGCTTCTTGTTTTGCTGTTTTTCTGGTGAGAAATCAGCCCAGTCATGGAGACTTTTTTGATAGAAAAATGTTTTCTTTCATTTTCACATTCAGTTAAGCAGTGAAATTAGTCTTATATTTCCTTCTGCCATTAAAAGTCTTAGATCTAACTTTATGAAACTTGCAGACATCCTGTAATAATGCACAGACAGTTTGCAAAGTTAATTACTTGTTGAAATAAGCATTGGACTGAGGATTTGGTATATTCATCAAGGTGCTTGACTTGACACGTCTTTTTCTCCCACAGCAACAAGTCCCTGTTGAAGAAACTTCTTCTGGACAACGGTGGGCTGCTCTTGGCTCTGCAGCCCCTGGGCTGCGACGAGGACGACGCTGAGGACGACCACACTGTCGAATGTGGAAGGCTGCTCTCCGACTGGTTTAATTCACCACATTTAGACCCGACCTCCCAGCTGCACTCGCTGTACTTTTCTCTCTTGATTGGATGCCTGTCTAGCCTGATGGGTGGCGCCAAAACGGAGCTCGACAAAAAACACCTCAGTCCGGTCAAAACACATTCAGTCAGTTCGCCCCCTCCCTTGAAAAAGCCTCGCCTATCCGATCTCTGTCCTTACCGCGACTCGAACTTTGACCTCATCTTCCTGCTGGACGACGGGACCCGGGTCTCGGCCAACAGGGAAGCGGTGGCTGGTGCGGAGGGGACGGACGGGGTCGGCTCTGAATACTTCAGGGCTTTGTTGAGGGGCGGGTTTGGAGAAGCGCAGGGCAGCGCAGGAGGAGCCATCCCCATCAAGGACGTCAGCAGAGGCATGCTGCTGCCGGTGCTGCATTACCTGCATGGCTGCCGCTTCACCAAGGACACAGAAACCACAGAGGAACAGGATGGAGACACCGGGGTTAGGATCGGAGGACAGTGTCAGCTTTTAGGATCATTGGCCCTTGAAGGACTGGGCAGCCGCCGACAGGAGACGGAGGAGCACTTCACGGAGGAACTGGCTTTCCAGAAAACACCTTTAGGTGAGATGATGATCGGATCGTGCAGATTCCTGGTGACTGAGCTGCAGAGGGAGGCGGAGGATCTCTGCGTGTCTCTTCTCCTGTCCCATTCTACCAAGGCCGCTAGTCGAGCTGCAGCGGCTCCCGCAGAGGAGAGCACGGAAAGGGCCCCGTCTAAAATGGACCAAGAATGCCTGGAGGGGGAGTCTGCCGACGAGAGCCTGGCTAATCGAACATCTGAGTTGGAGCTGAGTGGTGTTGAAGCGCAGGCAGAATACTTACCCGGACGGACGGAGAAACCAAACAATCCTGTAGCTATTTCCCCACACCAAACAGACAGTAAACAACCCCCTATCTCTGGACCAGTCCGAAAGATCAACAAGGCACTTAATACAACTTCGGACCTGAAGACAATCACAGGCGGCACTCCAGTTTCCAAATCTCGGTGTGCATCAATCATGGACAAATCATCACATCCAGGAGAGTCGAAGCTAAGACCAAAGAACTTGACGGAAAGCTCAGGACAGCCGTTGAAATCAGCTGCTCAGGACTGCCTCTCCGGTTCAGAAGCCGGTGCTGGAGGTTGGGCCCCGGCCGCTCTCCTCCCCCAGGTTTACTGGTTTTCCCAGCGGTACAGCTACCCAGCGCTGGGCAAGGCCTGCCTGTCTCTCCTGCTGGGGTGTCAGGACTCTCCTCGACTGTTCTCCTCCTCCTCCTCTGCTGGGGATTGCCTTCGCAGACTGGCCAGAGAGGCCGACTGTACGGAGACTCTGAAACGGGATCTACTAAGTCTGGCCAAAGTCGCTGTCAGCTGAGCGACGACTGAAATGTTTTCGGAAGAGTGAGTGGTGACATGAAGTCAGAGGGCACAGAAAGTGTGAGAGTCGACTTGCGGGCTTGTAATAAGCTTCCAGAGAAGTTGCCGTTGTGATAATTTATCATAAATGTCTCTGAATAGTGCAAATGCAGGTTTTAACAGCATGATGACCTGAAAACATGCTGTCTGTCTTGTTTGAAATTTTTTTTTTTTCAGCATTGTTTACAGAATTGATTGACCTTTTGATTTATTTTCATAATTTAGAAGCCTAAATTTATATTTAGTCTAACTTCGGTGTAAATTGATATACTATAGCCTAGTTGCCCTGTCCCAGCATGACATAATGTAACAAATTGTATTATAATTTGCTTCGTTCCATTAACTTCTAATGACATTTGTAACGTTAAAAAGTTATTTTTTATATTTTTTTTCATTTAGAAAAGAGATCTAAGTGAATGTCCTCAATACATTTGATAAATGTCATTTAGCTGGAAGTACTGGAATTATCAGGGTTGGTCTAGGTGCCATTTGTTTATTCTGTACATAGAGATGAGGAGTAGCAGAGATTGAGATAGCACATATATATACTTAGATTTCACCTGTTCCACGTAAAATTATGCCCCTGAATAAATATGTTGGAACATCATTTTGTTTTTCTGTAAGTTTCATGTTGTTTGAGCTCGGGTATACAGTGATAAATGGGTATATAGTGATCTGACAATGGTTTTTCAACAGTAAATTGAGTCTCCTTACACCTCCTTACGTCTTCAGATAAAAAACAATATGCATCTATTTAGATTTTGTGCCATAAAGCAATCCAGCAGATTTCCTTAAAATGCAGTGTAGAGGCCGCTAGAGGCTGCCAATCTTCTCAGCAATAGTCTAGTTTAACGGTAATTATACCAGTGTCTTAAAATGTATTGATGTTAAAATGCCCCACACAGCACATTTAAATGCCTAACTATGAATGTACGTAACACTTAAACATAGTCTAGATAATGAGATGTCCAAACATTCATCTCCCCAAAAAAAATCTCCATACTCTGAATAGAAATGAAATGCCACTCATTGTGATACAGCAGAAAGTTTGGTTTTATTCGCCTCTGGGTGCACCGCATGACGGCGGTGCTGCTTGGACCCTGGGTCAGTATTATTAAGCCAGGTACATTACAGATTGGAGGTTTTAAGCATGCGGCAGTCAGTGCTGGGCAACACAGCTCAGAAAACACAGCGGTGAACCCCCTCAGTGGTGGGAACTCTCGAAGCCGTCGGGGAGAGCGTTGGTGTGAGGATTGTGGAAGAGAGAGTGGTTTCCATCACCCCAGGGAAATCTCTGGAAGGAGACAAGTCGACTTATTGATGAAGATTCATCATCGGGTGAAAATATTGCTTTGAGCCTTTTTCACAAGAACGTATTCACTCTAGAATATCATGTTTACCTATTACTGGAGGTGTGGTGTTTTATTCACACCATGTTAAAGTCAGGAGGAATATGATAGTAAGGTGCATTTCTCCTGAATGACAGTGAGGCTGACCTTGGTGCGGATACGCAGGTGAGGATACGCCACAAACTCCGGCTGATCGTGGGAGTGCGCCTGCATCTTCATGTAAGCGTTGACCATGCAGACGGTGACACCAGGAATGGCCAAGACGATCGTCAGGATCTTCCAGGTCCTGGCTGTGGAAAACCAGAACCAGTCATGGTAAATGTTGCAAGCATGTTATGCCAAGTAATGTTAAGTATCTCTCCAAATTTCTTTCGTTTAAACTCCTGATCGACATGTTGATTATCTTTAATTTCCTGCTTGACATGTTTATTATCTTTAAACTCCTGACTGACATGTCGATTACCTTAAATCAACATGTGCCTAGAATTAAATTCCCTTTATTAGTGTAGTTTGTTCAGTTCTTTTCTACTTAATTTGTTCCCAGTGGAAACGAGAGCACTGATGGAGCCTGTTATTAACTATGGGATAATGAAAAAGTAAATTACACTAGATCTCCCTCTATGGATCCCTAGGCATAACAGTACTAGAAAAAACAATTTAACAACGCTTTTTTGATCCTCATGCATTGCCATACCAAACTGCAGGATTACAGCAGGGCATAAACATGGCATGAATGTGGAGGCAGTTTGCCAACTTTGTAGACGTTTCAGTTAATGTTCAACAAAACACTCCAACTGTATGTGACTCAGGTGCCGTCGTACAGCTCTGAATCTGGAGGCCGTCATGCAGATTTACTATATGAAGGGAACCATAAAGGCACTCTGACCTCCTCCCTCATGGCTTGAATGCGATGCAGCGGCAAACACCCGACGGGCGGCCAAGGCAGCCGGAGACAGAGACATCTGCAGAGGAGCAGAGGTTAAGACAGTAAGAGTGGTAAAACACTGGCAGCGGAGATAATTTACTGAATCATACATGCATACTTCACTCACACACACATACACAGCGTATCTGACAGAGAAAAACAATGACAATATTCAGGTGAGCTTTGTGAATTCATATATGTTGATATTGTGCTACATGATAATATATTTGAAACCCAGAATGACTCATGTTTATGCTCATACTTCATTTACATACCAAAGGTGTGCTCATAACCTTTAATCTCAACCAAAACACACACACCAGACAGACCTGAGTAAGTCAACTCACCACAAGAGAACACCTTTACAGGCATATTAACAGACTATATACAGTATGTCTAAGCAGATAATTTGCATGAGAAATCAGTCATATTATTTAAAACATGACAATCTAATATCCTACAAACAAACAAAATGTAGAAAACATCTAAGGGTGAAGCTGGGCCTACTGGTATTATTTAATATCAACAGCTCCAATACCTCTTCTCTAGGTAAATGTAAGGAAAACAGATGAAAACTTACTCTTCTTTATCCACACAATATTCAATATGCTTTATTTCCGTCTTATTTCTCTGGCAGATCCTTTGCTGATTTTATTCGCTCTTTCTCCGCCTTCCTGCTTGTTTGTCCTTCAGTCTGTCCTGAGCTGAACTCACTGGTGAGACTCCTCCCCGTTCCAACCTGTCCCAGAGCCAAGAAACTTAGTTTATATTTGGGCAAGTGCAAAGGCGGGCTGATATGAGACGAAGAGGAAAAGAGAGGGGGGGAGTGTTTTGGTTCTGTTGAGGACGATGTCAGGTGTTTTATGGGCCTGCATTACTTAGACTGAAATAATGGCATTAAAACCAGCTATCACTCACTTGTGGCAATCACCTGCACACAATCCAGTGTATTTTAAATTTGTCTGCTTTGTAATCCATCGCCCACCTGTGGATTTAAGGATTTAAACAGTCAGAGTTGGCCTGTCCTGCACTAGACTGGATACACACTGACGTCTTGAATAGAAATTTTTTTTTGCAATTCAGGCCTATTCACACCTGTAAAGCAATTCACCTGGGATTTAGGGCTAAAAACTAATATTTTTTGCCGCAAGCTTCTCTTAATTACTAATCATAAATAAGATGCAGGCCTCAAGTCATACTGAAGTGTATAAAAATGGTAGGCCTACAGGTGAATGAACAACAAAAACCATAAGATTATCCAAAAGGCACAAACCATATGTTTCACATACATGGGATTTGATTTGACAGTTTATTGGCAACAGGAGAGACTTGCTGTATAATATAAGATGTGACTTATATCCTAGAGGCTGAACATGCTGAGGGCATGTGAGGTCACTCTCACTTTTCACCGTCGGGGCCCAAGTGTCATATGACTGACAGGAGCATCAGCTAATCACAGTCAGACCTGATCGTCTTTACTCTGAGCCTCCATTCACTTCACACTTGGATTGGCTCCAGCTGGCCGTCACACTTCATAAATAGTTCCCACTCTGTGTAACATGACTACAACTGTTCGCTCATCAGGGTCCAGTATTGTTTCTGCTCAGCATCTGGGAATCTCTGTGAAGAAATAAACTAAATAATTACTTACTTATTTATTATAATTTAATAGATATATAATTACTTAAATAAACAATATTAACTGGTATTCTTACCTCAAGACAAATGACATCTGAGCAGCCTCTGTGGGTAGACTGTCCAGCAGATGGGGCAGTGTGACTATTACTAAACCTTCCAATGTGGCTCCTGTTTTTAAAATTTTTTTTTTTTATTGTTTTTTAAACAAAGGAATAATATACAAACATTCAGGTAAACAATATATATAGATCAAATTTAAGGACACAAATGTGGGAACATAGAGGGAAAATTTAAAAGACAATTACATAAAAATAAAAACAGGAGTACACATACACACAAATATATCACATATTTAGTCAGAGGTTTCAGGGAAAAAAGTTCCATAATGTTTCAATAGCTTATTACTTTTTTTGTTGTTTAATAAACTGAATGATTTAAGTAGAGAATTCAGTTCTAGGAGAAAAGGTGAGATCTTAGGTAGTGATTTTCCAATATGGCTCCTGTTCCACTGATCATTTGTGTTATACAGGGTCACTTCAACAGTGGGTTCCTCTTGGCTAGTTTTCCTACAGAGTTTAATGGAGAAACTAGTTTGGACTCTGTATAACTTGAGGAAAGATGGTGAGATGGCCTGCACATCGAGTCAGTCACTTAAAGTTAATTAAAATGCATTGAAATACAAGAGGTAGCATTTAGGATGTGCCAGATTATCTAAAAGTAAGTATAAATATTGTGGTTTAGTTTAACTTTACTTACTTTACTAAACTACTGTGCTCAGCGGAGCGGCTACAGCAACTATGACGGCTCTAAAATGTTCTCACGTGTAAGGAAACATCTGGAGTCAGTACCTGTCCAGTTGCATTTTTCCTTGTCTTTATCTTTTGACAAGAGATATACATCATCAGTGTGCAGAAAAACATTTGCCTTCATTCTTTTGCCACTGTATATTCCTTTTCTAAGCGTTACTTCTTGATTTTCACACCATTAGTAATGTGTTTGCCGTCTCTGTCTGAGAAAGCTTCAGGCTCCAGTGCAAACAGCAGCCGGAGCCAGCGGTGATGTCAGTCAGGCTGGTTCAGTCCTGCAGGCAGCCAGTCTGGACCGTCTGAACATCTAGGACCTCTGTTACTGTGGGCAGAGGCTTCTGTCACTGGACAGCATCAAGGTCTGAAAACTCAATGCACAGACCTGGACAGGCAGGTAGACACATGCAGGCACGACTATTGCCAAGTGTCCCAATAAAACAATAGTGCATTTATGTCTATAAAGTGAAACCTCCCCTAATAATCAGTTTTTTTATGTGACATGGGGTCATTGCAAATATTCAAACATAAATGACAAAAAACTACTTGACCACACTTAAAGAGCAAATCAGCTTTAAATCAACGTCTTTTGAGCTGTAAACATGATTGCATGGCTTCTATATCGTGAAAAACATTAATCCTGTGCCTAATTTCAACATTTTTAGAAAGAGAGTCCTGCATCCGCTTCTCGGGTCAGAAAATCGTAGTTGCACTGCCCTCTATGGGCTGAACGTTTCTGTCCACAGCTCAATCAGTGATGTCAAGGCAGGTATTTCACCTTTGGCAGCATCAAATGCTTTGCGATTAGAAGATTGTTACTGCGCCCCAAGTAGAGATGGATGATCCGTTATCACAGACACACAAATCTATTCACTCTCTCTCTCCCCACTCCATTTTTTCACATCTTTCAAAATTTGTGTACTCTTTAAATGCGATGAAGGTGTATACATGTTATGACTCGTCTCCATTAAATACTCCACATATCATTGCTGTTAGGTGAAATGTCCAAAACTTTTCAGGAATAGAAATAAAAAACAGGTTGGTTTCAGCTTGACCAACATGTTATCCAATGGGTTTTGAAAGGTGTTTATAAGCCCAGCGTTTGCTTTCTCAGGTAATCAGTGATTTGTTACTGCAATTATGCTCACTTGGACTAGAACATAATGAGAGTGTGGTGTTTACATGGGTCCCGTCTTACTCACAGTATTGTCTTAATCACATTACAATCTCATTTTCTGTGTGCATGTAAACGTGGTCGGTGTGATCGGTGTCGTTCATGCTGTCAAGGCCCATAACCTCCTCCTGAGTCTCTCTCCAGTATCGAACCCTCCAGTCCTTTTCTTGTCAGTATGATGGATGGCAACGCTACACATTGGACCAATTCAAAAAGCCTGCTACTTGAATTAGATGAAGGATAGCATTTCCACCAGAGGCATGGGTTTACATACACACACACACACATACACACACAGAAGCCTTATGAAGCATCTAGACTCCGCACACACACACACACACACACACACACACACAGTTATGTAGTGGTACATAAAAAGGTGGGTAAATTATAATTTCCAGTCGGTGATGATCATAAGGCAAACAACCACCACTATAAACCCAATTAATTACGTTTTCTTAAAAGTATTTATTTCTGCTTTTTTCCCCTTAATTGACATTTTCTTAATATAACTGATCAGTTTTATACTACGTACTATGATCCATACTATTAATTTACATCATAAGAGATTTATGAGAGTCTGAAAAGGAGGGTAAACTCTATTCCACGAATAAAAAAACGGGTGTAAAGTGAGTTTAGGTGGGTTTACCCCGTGCTATATCCCTGCACACACACACACACACACACACACACACACACACACACACACACACACACTTCTGTGTGTACTTCACATGCCAAGAAAAAGACAACTGTGTGTTTGGCAGTAAATTGCAGTAAGTGTGTGTGTCGTTGGATAGGGGTCAAAGCAGGCCATGCCAGCGCTGGACAGCTGTCTTTCCTGTCTTTCCCTTACAAATTTGTCTGGTTCTCTCTTTTTTTTCAAACTTTATAGAATTTCAGTGCACTTGCCATACACTCCTGTATTCACATCTAACATCTTTATTGAATTTCTGTCTTTTTTGGACAGAAATAACATGACCACACATGTTTTTTTCGCTCTTCATAGTCCTCACACTTTCAGGAACTCTATTTCAAGCAACATTGAAAGTCCAAACATTACAACCTGACAAAACATAAAAAGGCACTTTTTTTTATTCAACCTTTATTTAGTTCTCGGAAGACACGTGTATGTATGTATGACGTAAATAAACAAAAAGACCATTCTAAAAGAGAATCACATAGATTCACATATTTATTATCTTGTCTTTGGGAAGGGTATAAAGAAATTAACACTAGGTGGGCAAAGGATAGAGAGGCTCTGCGCAGACACACGTTAATGTGAAATTCTTTGAAAGTCCACATTGTAAACAGAGCGGACGGGTTCGGCATGCCGGCCCACATGTGACGAGAGAGAGAGGCAGAGGACAGGTAGACGCACGGCCGTCAGGAGGGAGGAATAGAAAGCTGAGGGGAAAGTGGAGGAGAGTCAAAGTGAGAAGTCAAAATAAGAGAGAGAGACAAGAGGTCACGGGGTTAAACTCTTAGCAACATCTCTCACTACTGACACAGTGTTCAATAGCCTTGCACTATCAAGCATTGTACATGAAGACCATGGGAGATTCATTTTTAATAGATTTTTTAAATCTGGTTTGAGAGTGCAGTTTTCCTCTCAGGATCATGCATTTATTTTATTTTAATCACACTTAAACTGCCTTAAGCGTCTTCCGCTGCTGCCTAGTGGAATACAGAAGAGCTGAGGATCTGTCTCATTTTATTCTGTAGAGAAGGACAATGTGCTGATGCAAAAGCCTGAACTGCTATAAAAGTAGAGGGGTGTAATGTGTTTCTCTGGCTCCCTGTTGTTTTTTTATAGGTCTGAGCTAGACAGGGACGCTGCCTGTCTGCTGCTGGAGGGGCAACGCTGCCTGTAGACACTTGAACAAACCACGAGCACCAAGAATCCACCATCAATATTGTCCCAGTCTGACTCAGGCAGCAGGGGATTTGGAGGGGAAACGGGGGAGCGGCCCGAGAGCGGACATTACTTACAGGATGGAAACTTCCATACGCTGTCACTCACCTCAACAGGTCACATGCAAACGGAGACAGTTGTGGGTGGAAAGATAGTTCTATTATCGTCAGTGTGGACATTTCTTTAAGGTCTGAAATAGCTAGTTAACACTTTGCTTAAGTACAGCTGACAAGCTCTACGTAAGGCATTTTCAGTTTAACACGCAAGTGGAAACGTACCACCGACTGACTGCTGTTGGCCGTGCATCAATAATAAGTGGAAGTTTCCTCGAGGGCCGGTTTCAGGGTGTTGAAAGCGGTCGGATGCAGTTCCCCCTCATTTGCAGCAGATATGATGGACTGTATATGCAGCACCGGGGAGCGGTTAATTACCAGGTGGTCTCAGAACATCAGCTCACCTAGATTAATTGTCTCAATATCTCAGTAAATCGGAGTATTCTGTAATTACCGCGATGATAGCCGGGCATTAATGGACTTCACTGCTGTCTCTGTGCCTGACCTATGGGGCAGGAAGCCGTAGATCACCGGACTGGGCCAGGCTCGCTCGCTCTGTCAGGACGTTTTTTCGCACTAAGCGTTTGGCAGAGTGATGTCAGTTTGGCAGGCCGGCCTGTCTGTATGTGCCTGTCTCTCCTTCCTTTTTCAAAGTCTTTCATCAGACTGGAGTCCATAGGAAAGTTTACTCAGCGCCGTCCCCACGCAGCACCCTCCGCCTCTTGGCATCGCTGCGCCTGTTGACCCCAAAGCCGCTCTCAGCTTCTCGCTGAGAGGTCATCTGGGGTAACGGTGAAGTCCCGCTTTACTCTCGGCCGCCTGATTGAAGTTTGAGTTTAGGTTGCCCATCGTTTAGTAGGTGTCAGAAATGTCTTCGAAAAACAAAATGTACTCTTCTGGTGATTTATTGTAAGCAGAGTTCACATCAGACCTTGACTGTTCCCCACCGTCTGTCCCAACCTGGCCAGCCGCACCAGGTTCAGACTGAAGCACCTGCATGGAGACATGTGCACCAGCTCTCTCTGTAGCTCTTTGTGTTCTTCCCTCATTTTGGATACGCTACATGGAGCTGAACACTAATACTGAGCCCCCCCACAGCTCCTTACAAGTTGGACACAGCATGGTGCTAGAAGAGCATGAAACCATCAATAAACACTACAACCCCACAGCCCAGTGTGTGGCTGGCAAAGGCAAAAAAGCATGCCAGAACATTCAAGACTAAAGTTATGTCAGCTGGAGTACGATGCCATGAGCATGTCACTCATTTGGAGCTCATTTTACCAAGGCGACGCCGACTGTGTTCATTTTACCAGCCTGTGGTTGCATTAGTTGTAGGTGGGGTTTGGAGATTCAGTTGAGGCTCAGATTTCCTGAGCATATGTTGCTCCACAGCCATATGGACAAATGCCAAATGCTTCGGGAGTCAACACATTAGCATTGTTCCTCATGGTCCAAAAAGTAACTAGATTTGCCACTAGTTGCTTTTGAGAAATAAAGTCGCTAGAGGAGTTGGCGGCAGTGGGTGGGCGACAAGAGACACAGCTAAAAATACAGGGTTGCTCACATGAAATAGTTCCAGAAGTTGATACATACAGTTGAGTCAATGATATTTAATTTTTAAAACTAATGAATCTACAGGTCGTTTCACTAACCTATTATTTCACTAACTAACTATTTGTGTGGTCTTTGTTCCCGAACCTAAGATCTAATCATCTACCAGGAACACATGGATGATTTTAGTGTCTATGTTTTCAACTCAGCAGGCCAATCTCCCATAAACTTGGTGTATTCATAGTATTCCCATGATGTCACATGCATTTCCACCAATATGATGCTTTACCATATACACAGCTCATTGGCTGTTGCTGTCATTTGATTATAATC
The DNA here is from genome assembly GCF_048128805.1 of Centroberyx gerrardi. Classification (NCBI taxonomy): domain Eukaryota; kingdom Metazoa; phylum Chordata; class Actinopteri; order Beryciformes; family Berycidae; genus Centroberyx; species Centroberyx gerrardi. The sequence goes on from NC_136003.1 coordinate 26,450,699, forward strand.
ACCTGTATCTTTATTACAATCACTTGTTATTTTCCTACCAAGATGGTCGTTTGGTGATGTAACAGAATAATATGAATTCCTATAAGCTTAAGCCTTATCCTTGCCTAAACCTAATCCTCTCACCTTAATTAACCCTAAACCCAAATGCTAACCTACACAAGGGGCTACTTTAGGGTAGTGACCGACAAAACATCCTCACTTTATAGGATTTTCCTTGTGAGGACATTTGGTCCTCACGAGGATAGTAGACGAACACACTCATAAAAGTAAGTAAAACTAAAAGTAAAACTTTTCACCCCGTGTTTTTCCTCTCCGTTTCAGTCTCACCTATAGGTGTTGGGACACACGGTGTTTCTAATGTGACTGACCACACTGAAGCAGCCGCTCCAGATGTCTCTCTCCACACATTGCATCCCCTGTTCTCTTACTATCCTCCGAGTAAATGAGCCAACACTGCACCACCTCCTCTCTTTTCCTCTCTCATCCATCAGCTCTCTCAATACGTCGTCTTGTCAAAGCTCGTCACGAAAAATCCAACACGCTCCAAACGGGTTGGATCTGTTTTTTTTTTCTTTTTCTTAAACATGCGCAGAAGTAAATGTTTAGAGGTGAATCGTGGGTGATGGAGAGGACTCTTCCCCTTCATGACTCAGACGTGGGTTATGTTATTGTCTTCTGCTCAGTACCACCGTGGAAGACGATGTGGTGGTCTGCACGTGTGACTTCGGTTTGCTAAAAATAACTTAAAAAAAAACAAAAACCCCATAGCAAATATAGGTGGTTCTCCAATGAAATGTTTGCATTGAGTGCTGTGGCGGCTGCAGTTGAGACAGAAGCTTCAACATCATGTTAAGAAAAGGTTGTTGCTCATCTCGGCCCTGGGACCCCCCACACTATATATGAAGAAGACACTGGAGCTTGTGGTGCCAACAGCTCCATGGGCCAATGCTTCGTGTTCACAGTCTCAACAGACAAAACTAACACACCGGGTTTCTACAGAGACAGAGACAGAGAGAGAGAGAGAGAGAGAGAGAAAGAGAGAGAGAGAGTGACAGCCTGTTTTGAAGGCGCTCGATTACAATGTCCTTCTGTAGAAAACCATGGAAACTCCTTTAAAATGTGTGTTTTAATAGAGGCGGCAGCATGGAGGATTATTTCTACTGTGGTGCACACGTTTCCACATTAAACATTTATTCTTGCATGTTTTTCACTCAGTTGTTCAGTACCTGGCGGCGGTACTTCCCACCCCCACCTCCGCCAAAATGATGTCATATTTACTCTGCAATTTACGGTGCTTTTTTTTTTTTTTCACGGGGATATTTACGTGAATTGAACACATTCTGTTTGCTCGTTCTCATTCTTCTCCCGTTTAAGGAGGTGTAATGTTAGGCCCTTTTTAGCAAAAACAGGTCTCTGTTATTAACGAGTATTGACACAGTTTGTTTGGAAGTCGGTTGAGTTCGCTCCACCTGTGAAAACTCAATTTTCTGCAAAAATAACACATCAAAATCATCTTTCTGTCTCCAGTTCATTTTGCGCCTGTTTATTTTTGAGCAGGGATTGTGTATTTGTGTTGGTGTGTATGTGGATATACAATGAGAGAATGAGAAAGAGAGGGGTAAAGTGTGTGTGTGTGTGTGTGTCAGAGTTTCCCCCACCATAACCCACCTAAAAGAATTTCATTAGTCTGGGTTTCAAATTAGAGTTTTAGTGTCCTGTGATGGTCAAAATACTGTTTCAGAGGCTTTTCCGCCCTGGCAAGAATAAAAGTCTGGGTGAAACAACTGGTGTGTGTGTGTGTGTGTGTGTGTGTGTGTGTGTGTGTGAGCCTCACTCGATAAACAGTGCAGTAAGTGGTGGAGACCTCAGACAGACTCACTGGGTGTTTGCTCTGGGCAGCATCTTCAGCGCCGTCTTCACTGAGAAGAATTTCCTTCCTGGCTCTTAGTCTCCCTGAGAGACATTTGAATTCAATATTTCTCTGCTCTTTGTGTGTCTGCATCAACCAGTAGACATTTTGAAACATTTCCTACCCGAGATTTACTACTGTGACACAAGGCAGATGATCTACAGTATCAATCACCCAGTGAAAAAATCGTGGATAGATGCTGATAAATCACCTGCCCACACAGATTCAAATTTGCTTTGTCAGTGTATAGGAACAAATACACTGCTGAAAAGTAGTTTTAGCTGAAATGCAACCTGATTCTTACAAATCCCTCATTTTTTGGGTGCAACACGATGAGCTGATGTGCTACTGAGTGATGATACCAGGCCCGAAAATGATCAATTAATTTTCAGGTGTAGGGAAAAGTGATTGATTGTGGTTGTAAGCGATGGAAACAAAATCTTTGCCTGTGTAAGGAATCACTGACGCTGATTTGTTCTTGCCTGGCATGCCACCATCAAAACATACAGACATTCCTCATGCTTTAATGTGTCAACACTCTTCATTTTGTAAAGTTTTTTATTTCCAGTTCTAAGAACCTTGTTTGAAATCTCTGTCTTCTTCTTCTTTTGACACTGCATGGGAAAGATCAAACGTCACAATGACTGTTTTTGTTTTTTTCAGTAACTTTTACTTTAAGTACATTTTACATGGCCGACTTTTTACTTTTACTTGAGTAGATTTTGTACACCAGTCATTTTACTTCTACTTAGCAAAGGAACAGCATTACTTTCAGCAGGATGTTTTGGTACTCTTTACAACATTAAAGAGTACAGACTTTTCCATCCCATTTTGACACGTGCCAACACCCTGTCCCGTTCCCACAAAGCTCCTTCCTTACCATCTACAACCACGATCCCTTTCTTATAATATCTTCAAACCGTCCTGCTCCCCTCCACACACACACACACACATCACATTTTAGTGTTGATACACTGACCCTGCTCTCCCCTATCAGCTCCCTGGTGTGTGTGCACTGTCTGTGGAAACGGACCGAAGTGGGCCTCCGCTCCTGCCTTTGCCCAAACAGACCAGGGTGTGTGTGTGTGTGTGTGTGTGTGTGTGTGTGTGTGTGGTTGCCGAGGCTCTACAGATGCCCAGTTGCTGGGCAGAGGGCAGGACTGGCCTGGTGGGAGTGTATCAGAGAGAGAGAAAACCATATAAAAGACGAGTTCACACAACAGGGCCGTCCAGTTGTGCTGTAAGCCCTGTCTGTCCGTCCGTCCAGCCGGTCTCTCTCTGCCCGTCCCGCTCTGTTTTTCGAACCGGCTCTCCTCCACCATGCTGGGTCGAGCTCTACTCCAGACCTCGCTGGTCCTCTGGCTGGCTCAGCACACTCTGCAAGGCGGTAAGAGAAACATTGGGATTATGTGTGTGACACAGAGAAAAGGCAAGGGGAGATGAGATGATGATTAAGGAGATGTGATAGGTAGGATGAGAGGAAAGTGAAAGGAGACAGAACAAATGTGTTTTAGGTACAGACGCTATACCAAAGCAGATTGCAGTTTTGTATGAAATCACTCTCTACTTTTTTCCAGTTTCTTTGTTGAACTTGAGATCATAATTTTGTGAGATTTAACTCTTTCTTATAACAGATTTGGTTATTTTTCACTATTTCAGCACCAAAAGTACAGATTGTGATCATGATTGTTTATGTTGACCATATTGCAAAAAGTGTCTGATTTATTGACCGGTGCCTCTTGTGATATTTTTTTATAATTATTATTAGCATAAAATTATTATAATTTTATGGAATTTTATATTTTATATATCATTTACCTCTTTGTGTGAGTGCATTTAATTTTTCTTATTGTTGGGACAAAACTAACCATTGGGTTGAAAAGAAAATATTGCCACAAAATTCTCTTCTTTGACCTGATCAAACTAATATTTGATGTACAGTCTTGCTACATTTGCATGAATATCTGATATTGATTTGTTAATTTTGTGTTTATCATATTAGTGACAATTACAGTATAGTAAGTTATGTTTGTAGCTCATATCACAGTCTATTTTTTTCCTGGTAATCAATGCACATTCTAACTTAGTCAATTCAAGATATGTTGTATGTCATTTTGGGTGACAAATTCAACTGATCGAAGAAATTAGACAAAAGCAAAATGAAAATAAGTTTCAATGTCAAAGTTCTGATGGATCAGCTTCTTCAGTGACTCACTCTCATTTACGTGTTAAATATCCAATGCCTATGTCAGATCGAGGAAAAAAAGGCCTTGTTGCCTTGAGCCTAGTGAGATGGACTTGCTCCAACGACAGTGATCCCGCCAAGTATCTGTTTATATGATCTGATGTCTTAGAATCAAAGCAAGGTGGCAGAGGCAGTCAAAATCTGACGACCCATCGTGAGAAAAGACTGTACAGCCTCCACACTGTCTCGCCATTTTGTCTTGTTCTCCATTTCCATCAATGGAGATCTGTTTCTCTCTCCTCCAGCTGCCCAGTCACGACAGAGTATGCATCGAACATTAGTGAGATTTTTGCTACTCACCAATTTGAAGTCATTTCTGTCAGTTTCTTACAGTAAAGTGCTTACCTTGTGAATATTAACATTTTCTAAGAGGAAATGGTGAAGGCCTCAATGTTAGTGCCAACATGTGGTCAATATGTCTAACTCATCATCATTTTAAGGCACATTCATGTTGATATGTTATAATATGATTAGTGGAAATTGATTCATTTTAATTTTCCAGGGGTTAGACCTCAGAGTGGAGCCTTGGGAAGACTGCTGCCAAGCAGAGGTAACAAACACTTGTTCACAGTGTGTGTGTGTGTGTGTGTGTGTGTGTGTGTGTGTGTGTGTGTTAGCTAACTTGCAAAATTGAATGGCAAAGAAGGAACTCTGGTCAAAATGCAATGACTTCTTTTTTCATTCATTCATTACCATTACCATTCACATTCATGACGTTGGAAGGTCAGCAGCTAGCTAACCTAAATAACTTGGTATGGCTTGATTGCATTTTTTCAGTTAGTAGCAACAGCACTAGGCTTCATATTATTAGCTACCTCCTCTATACCCTTTGCCTTATTTTTTAGGTTAAGATTTGAAGTTTGTGTTGTCCTCATCCTGTCCATGTCTGTGTCTGTATGTTTCTACACTTCTTTTTCCATTTTTCCTCAGGTGTTAGCCTTGGAATTGGAGGAGTAAAACCTGGAGGTCAGTGATTCTCTGCTTACCATGAAACCGAATGCTTAGCTAATGTCTAAAGGTTAACTTGACACATTTTTACATTCACCTGGAAAAAAACTTAAGAATCATGTCAATTTAATCAATTCATGTCATCCAAATATTGGATTAAATTAGATAAAACTTCAGTGATCATCTTCACTGACTGATTTACAGGTTAAAGTGGATGTGCAAATGTGCATCGTTAGCTATTCACATTATCAGGTGTACAGATGGGAGAACAAATAAACAGAAATGTGTCCAGATGTGCAAATAGGCATTGTAAGGTGTTCACATTAGCTTACACATTAAATTTATGTAAATTGTTAGCTATCATCTTGTAAAACTACAGATATGGATTTACAGAAAAGAGTCTACATGTTATGTAGGCTACATACAGAACTAGCATGCATGGATTTATCCAGAAATATATACCAGCTCATATAGCCTACAAAGATGTATTCAGGACATATGGTAACATATGGTAACATAAATATGTCCAGAGAGTGCAGAGCTGCAGATGTGCGATGTCAGACCTTGTAAAATATACAGATGGACATATAGACAGACATGAGACCAGATGTGCAAATGTACATTGTTAGCATTTACAAATGGAGGTAGGATCCATCCATACATGCTTGCGTTTTAGACTTACTGTCTCTGATGAACATCACATGGCGTAATAAAATCTGTAACATTGCCTGTGATTTCTTCTCAGGTGTAGGAGCCCTGGGAGCGCTGGGGAGCCGAGGCTATGGAACGAAGGCCGGGAAGGTTGGAGGTACGTTCGTTACTCTCTACATGCACAATGATGATTACTTTCAAGGTTAAGTCATGTTGTTGTCTTTTCATTTTTTAAATCTCAGTTGGACGTTATCCGGGGGCTCAGCTTGGTGTAGGTAAGTTGTGTGAGAACAAATCTATATATCTAAAGCAGATTGCAGTTTAATTGTGCAAACATTTGTTGCTCTGGAGAGAGAAAGTTGAATTAAACCTCAGTGGGCGGAGCCAAAGAACCAGTTTTTTGGAGTGCAGGTTAGCCAACTTGCAAACTTGAGTGACAAAGAAGGAACTCTGGTCAAAATATGAATAAAATATAAATGCCAATGACTTCTTTATTCATTCATTCATGACCATGGCATTCATGATGCTGGAAGGTCAGCAGCTAACTAACTAGCTAACCTAGATAGCTAGAGGCTAGTATGGCTAGTTTGAACTTGGATGGTCAGCTAGGCTAACTAGCTAACCGAGATAACTTATATGGCTCGATTGCATTTTTCAGTTAGTAGCAAGAGCGCTAGGTTTCATAATATTGACCACATCCTCTCATACCCCTTGACTTTGCCACTGGGCTTCAGTCTAATGTTATGGCACCAAAGAACTAAAGAAATTAGTTCTTTGGTGCCATCCAGGTTTATCTCAACCAATGGAATTATTTCTGCCTCCTGAGCAGCTCTGCCTCCAAGAAATGATCTGCGTATCTAAATTGTGAATGATGATACTTGTATGCAGGCTCTGCTGTTCAATAACATTGTGAAATGAGTTCCTCTCATCTGTTTCAAAGGGGGTTACAGAGGTCTAGGAGCAGCAGGCAGAGCAGGCCTGAAGCATGGGGGATATGGAGCCCAGGCAGGCTATGGTTCGTCATTTTAATCACTTATCAAACTCACTTCTTACAACTTGTTTCTGACTAACTTTCCTCAACTTTTATTGTACTGATTAGCACCATCTGGATGAGGAAATATCTTAAAGTAAAATATCAAATATTCATTCTCCTTTATTCTGATTGCAGGTGCCAGTCTTGGCACAGGAATGGGAATGGGACTGGGAACTGGACTTAATGGACTGGGACTGGGCTTGAACCATGGAGTAAAGCGTGGTGGAGGTAAGCTAGACATTTAAAAGAGAAGATCATCTACCATTTATTATATAAAATATGTAGAAATCTATCTAAAAGAAAATCAACTCTGTATTTTTGTGACTTCTCAGTCTATGGCGGTGGCTTTGGCGTTCAGCCAGGTGAGTGATTGTCTGGTCTGTTCCAGGATTTTCTTATATTGTTTACACAAATGAGAGTACACACAATGAATTACACTCCTCTTCAAGCCCTCTGCTTATTTGTTAGATTAATCTCAGCTAAGTTGCACTCTGTCATTGTCTGTAAACATGATATATGGAGCAGATTGCTTCTCAACAAATAAATTACGTGGCCTTGCAATAGAGAAAAAAGCCCAGGCAGTGATGTAATCGTAGTGCTAGTCTGATTTAAAGACATCCCCTGACCTTGCCTCTCATCTTCTTTATAGGATATGGAGCTTTAGCCGGAGTTGGCTATCCTGGAGCCCGACCAGGTACGTGATCAATCACATCTTACCTCAGGCCTCCCTCCTCCTCCTATTCAGCCTGTATTTGTATGCAGGAGAGTAATTTCTCCTCTCCCTTATCTCTCGAACTCATCGGACACACTGTCAGTCATAGTCAGACACTGCTGTGAGTTTGGTTTCATGCGTTCCACAAAAGATAATGTGATGCTGAGATCGTCTTAACCAACCAGGAAGCTGAGTTGTGTTGCACAACCTTGATCAACAAGTCTTTCCATTCCAGACTACTTTATCTGATATAACCAGAGCTAGAAAATAATTAAGTACATTTTACATTTAAGTACAATTTTCAGGTACTGGCACTTGAGTATTTCCATTTTGTGAGCCTTTATACTTTTACTAATAATACATTTTAATAATAATAATAGTAATATTGTACTTTGTACTCCACTACATTTATCTGACGGATGTAGTTACTTTGCAGAATAAAGTTTTACATGCAAAACATCCGATAAGGTCATAAAATGTTGCAAATATGTTGGGTTTAAACTACCCAACAGTATAGAGAGTAGTTAGACCACCTGGACTACCTACAATATTAAAATACTTCTTACAGGTTAATGCATCAATAATTTAACACTCTGAAACCTTCGGAGTGTTCTTCAGATTGAGTACTTTTACTGTTGATACTGAAGTACAATTTACTGCTAATACTTATATACTTTTACTTAAGTATACTTTTGAATGCAGAACTTTTACTTTTAATGAAGCATTTTTCCATTATGGTATTGCTACTTTTACTTAAGTAAAGGATTTGAGTGCGTTTTCCACCACTGGATATAACCATATGTCTTATTCCACTGAACTGGCAGCTTGTCATCTAGCCATGTCCTTCAGCTTCAGGATGCCAATCTTTGTATAAACTGCCTATAGGGCTTTGACCCGGGTCTCTCTGCCAGTCAGTATGTTGGAGGATTTCAGTGACAGTCCCCTTATCTGCCATCACTAGGAGTTGGAGCTGGCTATCCCACTGGACAGGGGGCTAAGGGACCAAAACCCGGTAAAACCTTCACCTCAGCAACCCTGCTTGGTGTCCATGTCTGTTAGTCTGCCTGCATCTTTGTCTTGGCTCTGTGTCGGATGTGTCTGTAATCTCTGTGAGATCGGTGTCTTGTGATTCGCTGATGTCGAGTTCATGTTGGTCTGTTTGCATGAAATCACGTCTATCAAGTGTTATCACCGGCTGCCCTCCCCTATCTCGTCTGTTTTATGTTTGTGTGTACAGGAGTGTGTACACATGCTTATGTGTGGGTGTGTTTGTGGATCATTGTCTCATCTGCACTGCATGCGGCATGAGTTCCCCAAACCTTATTACCATGGCTTGAGTCTGAGAACATCTGAGTAAATCAGTGTGTTAATGTGTGTTGAGTAATCAGTGTTGTTGTCTGCAGGGTTTGGTGCCAGAGCCGATGGGGCTACTACTGGGCTCACTGCAAAAAAAAAAAAAACATCCATCTGAGCAAGTCATTTAGTTTATTGAGTCTTAAAACTTTATTCCTCTGCCGATGAAGCAAGTTAATTCCACTTGTTTCTAAGTGAAATCTTGCAATTCATCTTGGTTTAAGAATCTTCTTGAATCAAGTGACATTATCTTGATACTAGCGATCCACCATATTTCAAGACATCGTTACTTGTGTTAAAAAAAATTCTCATAACAGGTAAACCTGCATTGGAAAAAAGTGGAATCATCTCACCCCATTGTCAGATTTCACTTTTTTTTAAGGAAACCAAGAGTTTAAGACTAATCAATATAAGACTAACTGAGCTGTTCAAATGGATATTTTTTTTGCAGTGTAGGTTTTTGAACCCAAACCTCTGCATCCCTGTCCTGTCTGTGTCCTCTGTCTCAGTGTCTGGGTGACAGTGGGATGTGTTACAGTGCATCCGATGCATGCTTCATGTCACATAACCAATATAAATGATGTGTGAATTCAGATGTTGTGAATTCTATGTTGGATTTTTGTGTGTAGTGGGCAATGGGACTTAAGATGTTGGTAAGCAGATGAGTAGCTGGGTGAAACACTTTATGAATACATTTATTATCCTTTACATTTTTAAGACAGTGCCTTCAGTTATTGTGTGTTGTGTATGATGTCCTGCTTTCATTTTGGGCCATAATTATGATTACATGTGTCCGAATGTTGATTGAGCTATTCTAGTTGTTTGAATCAACTAAGCAACTCGTTATCTGCAGTGATATATCATTTAAGACAGAGATTCCAGTATTTATTTGTTAGTTTTAGCAAACCTTATGAACAACCAATGAAAAAATGTGAAATTGATCCCAGACAAAGCACTCATTTTTTTCACTAAAGTACTTTACCCCTATCCAAGAGCACCCGAGGCTTTTGAATGCCCAAAGCGCTCCAGTTACCTTTTATCTTCAATTATGAATAATCATTGTGGTCTCCAGGATATGGTGGTGGAGCTAGAGGACCCAGTGGACAGGGCACTAAACCATTAAAAGCGGGTAAAACATCTTTATTGTACACCTTTTTCCATACTTCCACAGCATTTAATGGAATTCGTCAGTTTTACTGATAATTGCAAGTACATGCTGTGGCCATTACATATTGTAGGTAACTATAAATATGTTTTATCAATGTTTCACGGAGGGTCTCCTGACCTCATTTTTGCTTGTGAAGTCTGTGTCTCTGTCTGTCATTGTCCATCAGTTGGCTTTGCGACACACTGATGCTGACCGAGTTGGGTGGTGTCTTTGTCCTGTGCGCTGTAACGTTGATATATTTTATTAACGCATGCCATTTTCAAGAATTTGTGATGGCATCATTTTGTTTCAGTGTGTTTTTTACATGTGGAGTTTGCTCATGTCAGTGCTCCTACATGAGAAGTACTTTTTGAGAAGTACTTTTTGTGTGGGTCCGTCTGTTGTGACTCTCTCTGTCTGTGACTTTAGTGGCTTTAGTTGTGTGTTGTCTCTTTTGTTGTTGTCTCTGTAATTATGGTGATGATTCTGCCCTTTAAAACAGGGCTAATTTCAGGCCATAATGGATTCTGTCTCATCAGTGTTGCATGTTGATGTACTTGGCTTTTAGTGTTGTTAATTGTCTGTTGGATGATGTGTTATATTGCATTGAATGCTCTGATACACACATCCACATCAGTGACTTTTCTTTGATTATATGTAGATACAGAACACTAAATATTTTGTTGAGTGTGTTGTTGATCTACATAGAAGCACTGGTATCTCTGGGCCATCTAGAAGTCATGATGAATGCATGATGATATTTCTCTGCCAGGTGTGTCTGCAGCAGATTTGGGTGGATCTGCGAGGGCCACTCTGGGCCAAGGTGTTCAGGATCTAAACGGAGTGAAAAGCAGAGCGCTCGGTACTCCTGCTGGAAGAGGAGTCAAAACTCTCGGACCTGTAATGCCTGGAGTGATGGGTGTACCTTCTTCTGGAATACAGGTCAAAAGTCTTGATCCAGTGGTTAGGTCACAGGGGGCAACAAGTCTTGGACCCACGATACCTGTTGATAAACAGAGCAAGAGTCTTGGTCTCGCTGTTTCAGCAGCACAGGGAGGAGAAAATTACGCTCCTGCTGTCTCGCGAAGTACGGGAGCCGCAAGCTATGGAGCCACACAAGGAGCTGTAAGTCTGAGACCGCAGATGCCTGTTGGTGAAGACAACAGCAGAAGTCTGGGTCCTGCCTCTACTCAAGTACAGGGTTCCAGAGGCTATGGATCATCTGTTCAACAGAATCAGGGAGCCCAAAACTATGGACATGCCAGTGATGTGTCAGATGGAACCGATATGAAATACCTTGGGTTTTTGGCTTCAGAAGCACAGAGGGCTCAAAGTTTAGGGCCTCAGGTAGCTGCTGGTAAGGAGAGCAAACGTCTTGCGACACCACAAGTACAGGGACACAAAAACTATCGACTGCCTCAAGGTGCCAGAAGCTACGGATTCTCTCTTTCACACAGTCAGGGAACCAGAAACTATTTATCTGCTGTATCAGATGTGCAGGGAGTCAGAGACCTTCGGCCTGTGGCTGCAGAGACACATGGGCTGAGAAGCCTTGGGCCTCAGGTGCCTGTTGGTCAAGAAAGCCGCAGTCTCGGTCACGCAACTCTTCAACCACAGGGCGTCGAAAGTTATGGACCAGTGACACCAGATGGAAAGGGAACCAAGAGTTTAGGCACTTTCTCAGCAGGAGGACAGCCATCTAAAGGCTACGTTCCTTATGGACCGGAAGCAAGAAGCCTTTCCCATGCTGAACCTGATGTCACAGGGTCACAAAGTCTCGGCCTCCTAATGCAGAATGGGAAGAATACCCAGGCAGCAAATAAGGGTAAAGTTTTGACTTTTCTTTCCCATCTGAAGGTCTTTGTTTATTTCACGATTGTCATGTTTGGGGAGAGATGTGTTGTCTCATTCCATAGTCCACTCTGGAGACTTATATTTGTCTCATTACTTTCACTCTCCATCTGTTATCCCACTGTCTGTTTACAATTGGGATGAAGATCATTTTTGTTTGCCTCTTAATTTGTCTTCCTCAATGTCTTTGCAAAGTGACCTCTCTTTGTATGCAGCACATACAAATCAGTGTTTTCACGAGACACCTCTGAGGTATCTATTTGTTTTCTGTCTTGCTTTTATAGAGCTTCTAACTAATAAGTCCCAGTTTTATGGAAGTTGATCCTCTGCGTGACGGCACCTGTCTTAACTCTGTAACCCAAAAATACTGACATTGCTTGGATCTATGATCCTGCAATGTTTAATTTGGTTAACTTGCTTATTTGTATGGATTGATATGTATAGGTTTAATGACTTTTATGTTTTTTATATACAGTATATAATCAGCTGATTATCTGATTAAAGTACAGTATCTGACTGCATGTGGGTGACATTTAGGAAGTAGTGATGGAGCAGGATCCCCCATTGATCGAGATGTTAAAAGCAATGGTAAAATGTCCAGCTGCATTCCTGTCTGTCGTTAGCCTTGTGTTTAGCTTTTTGTGTATTTGTCTCTACATCCGTCTGTGTCTTGGGATCTATCAAGCATTTCTGTGGTTATCGAGTACATGCTGCTGTGCCATGGATCATGTCATCCATCAGCACATCAATCCACATACTAATTTCAGCTTCTACTCATAAAACAATCCTAGGTTTATCTTATTAGAGCCTGGGTCACAGTTTAAAGCAAAACACTGTGTTACATTGCTGGTGTATTCTTTTCCATGTATCTGTTGTACCTGGGACAACACAACATGGGTGTCGATGTGCTCCAGATGTTTTCTGCATGACACTGCATGTTTCAATCCAACATTTCCAGAAACATTAGGATTAGATTTAAATATGTAATCCTTTAAAGGATTATAGTTGCTATATTGTGCACAGCACAGCCATTACCAATGTGCATTCATTTTGTCACTCTATTATCTCACTTTGTGAAACTACAGCTCATTTTCACACCTTAATAATCACTGTTGTGGTCTGCAGGATTTGTCCCCGGAGCTGGCGGTGTTCCCTACGGACAGGGTCCTAATAGCAATGGTAAACCTCCATTTTCCAACATCTCAATGTCTGGATCTGTCAAATTTAAACTGTGTAGCAGGAAGGTGGGATAAATGCTAAACGTGAGTCAAGAACACATGTAGTTTGAGATAAAGTTTTTGAGTAACTGCCATCATGGTGGCTCCCACATTTCATTAGATTACATTACATTACATTATGCCATTTAGCAGACGCTTTTGTCCAAATTTCTTATACAGACGCAGTTAGCACTCTTTCAGCTGAGCCACTGACTAATCACTGTTGTGGTCTCCAGGATTTGCGAACGGAGCTGGAGTGACCAGCGGTGCTAGAAACGGTAAAGCCTCTGCCTGGATGTGTGCTGTGCTTGGCATGCTGAATGGTGTCCTTGTGTAGTTTCCCCTTTGCATGGATGGAGAATCACAACAGTCATCCAGACCTAATCATTATGAGGATGAAGCCTCGGACAGATCGTTAATGAGAGCAGTAATCAGTGTTCTGGTCTCTAGGATATGGTCCAGTGAATGGAGCTCCTAATGGAGGAGGGGTCAACGGTAAACGGCTACCTGCATGTCTCTCTCTGTGTCTGTGCTGGTGCATATGAAACTGTTTGGATGTTATAAATCAACTAAACCACACTTTTTAAATGATACATATGATTAAAACACTCTGGCATGACTGTAACATAATGGGATTGAGCATGTTGAAAAACTATTGACTAATCCACAGTCGTCACACATAAGTTACATTATTGATTGGTATTGAATAACCTCGGATCCTATGTAATGGACGAAGTGCAGCAGGGCCCTCAGCTGCTAAAACCAATGGTAAACATCCATGCATCTACTCTATTCTTTAAATTTATCACACAGCAAATAGTGTTGTGTGACGTATGCTGATGCACGTGACTGAATTTTGTGAATGGTGTTCTCTGATGGTGGGCATGCTGTATTTGTCCTGCATTTGGAAGATGTTGGAAACTGTGATCAAGGACATATTGTTAATAGTATTGAGTCTGAGCCACTTACTATTGTATGGTAATAGGATATAGGATATATAGACTGTAGGATATGGTAATAAGGCTGGAGGTCCCAACGATGCCAACAGCGACAACGGTAAACCTTTGCTAGCCTGTTCGTATCCCACACTCTGTCTCTGTCGTGATATGAAATGAGCATTCTGAGTATTCTTGTTATAAGTAGAGCTAAAGATACTGGCAGTGTAGTTTTAAAACAGCTGTGTGTTCACCATGATATTTTGACACACTGTGATAAGCAGTGTTTGTGGTCTCCAGGTCATGGTCCAGGAGCTGGAGTGACCAGCGGTGCTAGAAACGGTAAAGCCTCTGCCTGGATGTGTGCTGTGCTTGGCATGCTGAATGGTGCTCTTGTGTAGTTTCACCTTTGCATGGATGGAGAATCACAACAGTCATCCAGACCTAATCATTATGAGGATGAAGCCTCTGACAGATCGTTAATGAGAGCAGTAATCAGTGTTCTGGTCTCTAGGATATGGTCCAGTGAATGGAGCTCCTAATGGAGGAGGGGTCAACGGTAAATGGCTACCTGCATGTCTCTCTCTGTGTCTGTGCTGGTGCATATAAAACTCTGAAAAGCAATACATATGATCAAAGCATTCTGGCATGCCTGTAACATAATGGGAGCATGTTGAAAAACCATTGACTAATCTACAGTCTTCACACATGAGTTAGATTATTGATTGGTATTGAGTAACCTTGGTCTCCATGTTGTGGTCCAGGTGCAGCAGGGCCTTCAGCTGCTAACAGCAATGGTAAGCACCTGCTAGTCTCTCAGCCAGTTTCTACATGTTCCTATTTCTGCCAATGTAACTGTATTCTGTAATAATACCAATTTATGTTAAAGCTGAAAGTCTACCAACCAGGTGCAAATCTAATGCATTTGTTCAAATGTCTAGGAGTAGCTGTGATCTTTAAGTTCTGGTCCAGCAACTGAGGCACCAAATGGACCTGGTGATAAAAAATAATAAAACATTGCTCTGTGTTACAGACATTATCAGTTTGAATCTGCATATGTATTCATTGGACACTGTGGGAATGCCCAGGATTTGTATTGTGTTGGTTGGTCATGTTGTTATGTTTTACCAATCAGTGTTGTTGGTCTTCAGGATAAGCTCCAGCAGTTGGAAACCTCTCTGGTGCTAAAATTATTGGTAAATCCATCTGTTTTGACTCAAATGAGCATCAGTTGCCGGCAGAAATCATGTTGCTATATCAAAAGTTGATGATAGAATTGTGAAACATTTTGCATGCTTGTGTTACTCTCCAAATCTTTGATCTGGCCAAATTATCCAGCAGTTATTTACAGTGTTGGGTACCAGGCTGTGATCCAGGTACTGGAGGGCTCTCAGGGGCTTCAACTTACCAACTTGCTATTACGCTTGTCATAAAGCCTTGTTTTTTTTTTGGTGTCTATGTCAAAATGGCATGCGATTTGGTAACAGGACGTGTGTGAGCAGAGAAAGCTGATAACTTGGAAAGAGCATGACATTTCTTTGGCTAAATGTGAATGTTGGCTGGTTAACAACAACAGGTGGTTTTTTCAAGTACTGGCTTGCGATTTAACCTTCAGTTGCTAAAAGCAGAGATAAACCTCCGTTCATCTGCCAAACCACATCCTGAGAGACACTTTTGTCCTACAAAACATACATCTTCTGCTCCATATTTTTATCTGAAGTAGAGATCTAATATCCTTCACAACCTTATTTATAACATTATATATATAAAACCCAATGTTTGGATTCTTGGAGTAGAAAAAAATATGTTTATATCATTAGGAAGCTTGGATCCTCCTCCAGGACCTAATACCTTAAGTTGTGCATTATTGTGGCTCTTATATGCTTATGGTTGATTCAGCTGATAATTAACAATTGTTCTGGTCTTCAGGATATGGAGATCCAGATCAGAATTCAAAGAAAATTTTAAACTTCTGCCAGCGTGTCTGTGTTGGTTTGTGTCTTTATCTTAATGTTACCAGAGTTGATTTGAGATGGTTAATGCTGTAGTATGTATAGCTATATTATAGGTACAGAAGGCCAAAGTACATCTGGTTTGGTTTCTTGGTATTCAGTAAATATTGTTGTGGTTTCCAGGAAGTGGTGCTGATGCTAGAGTACCCACCAAACTTATCTCTGTGTCTCCGTGTCTCTTTGTCTGTTTGACTCGTCACGTATGGAGCGTGTTTCAGGTAGCCACACACTGTTCAATAGTTACCCGTCTGGAGGTTTAGAATCTGGCCTTGTGGTTTTTAGGAATCGATCCGCCCAAAGGAAAGGGCACTAAAGCATCCATAACGGGTGAATATATAAAAATCGGTGGCATGTCTCTTTGTTCCCCTTTAATCTGCACGTGTCAAACACTCTTTGTCTACAGCAACCACTTTGTGTCTATGGAGACTGCATGAAGTGGGAAATTATGCCCCATGTCAATCATGTGTCAGTCTCGGTGCTTCAGTGATTTAGTTTCATATCCTAAGAACGTACTTTTGACTCTGTGTTTGACTGCTGACTGACAGCGAGGGTGAAGCGTGACTCGATTTAAACCCGATTCTCACTTTTGTCTTCCTACTAAAGCCGGGTTTGTTCCTGTTGTATCTGCTCAGGCTCTGAGCCAGGAGCAGTATTGGGTGATGGGTGCCCATGTTTTCTCTCCGTACCGGTCCGTACCAGTGTTATGTGATAAATCCAGGGAGTGTGTCCCTCGGGCTCACAGCCAATCACAGGTGATTATGCTGAGGTTGTGCTGACTTATTTCACAGGCTATATTGGCGGAGCAGGAAACTACCTTGGAGCAAGCCTGGGCGCTGGGGGCTATGGAGCAGGTAATGTTGGACACTGACAGATAGCACATAAAAACTAACAGTCCGTGTTAGCTGAGTGGGACGTTGATGTAGATTTACGCAGCCTGTCGTAAAATACTGCCATGCCCCGCCCACAGGTTTGGGACAGGGAGGATACCTGGGTGGTGCAGCGGGAAAACACGGAGGTGAGCATTCGCATTTTCCTTCCTTTTTTCTTTTGTTGTTATTGAAAGCTTTACACTCTCATTTCCCCCCTGACTCACTCTCTCTTTTTTTTGAAAAAACCTTAAAAAAATCTCAGCTGCTGCTGGTCTCGGACAGGGTGTTTATCCCCAAGGTGTTGCAGGAAAGTTAGCTGGTGAGGCTCTTAAATAATTCTCTCCCAGTCCCTCGGTCTACCCTTATCCTTTTATCAACCTTTTCTCCTTTACCCTCTGCTCCCACTCTTGCTTAAAAGTGATGTTGAACTTTGGTGGTACCTTGGGTTGTGTAGCTTCCTGGCCGTGATATAACCCTAAAATCAGCATTGTATGGCCATTGTATTGCAAAACAGGTCTCAAAATCACACTTCTAGCACATAAACGAATGTGAACAAAGCAGATTCTGACAATATATAAAAAAACTAGTCATTCTGTTGAATTGTTTTCAAGTGAATCGCTTTCTTTATGCTATTAAACCTTTCAGTTTGAGCAAGTGTAACACCGAAATCTGGTCAAAGGAAACAAAGAAAATAATACGTTTATCAATAATTGTAAATAGGCGAAAAAAAGTGGGAGACAGGACTTTGACAAAGCAGATTCTGTCAATATATGAGTCTCTCACTTTTTTCCGCCTATTAGTTCAACATCACTTTAAAGGCCTCCTCCACTGACCTCATGACCCCATTCAAATTTATAAGCTCATCTGAAAACACGCAGGGTTTTCTCCTCCAGATACACTGAAATAAAACGAGCTCTAAAGTGCAGAAGGAGATTCAAGGCGAGAGTCACTGCTGCTCCTGTTTCAGTGGGCAGGAATCAGATGTTACTCCTACTTTGCATTGTAAACTAATTAATTTGCTTGCAAGGCTTGCTTGAAAAAATGACAGAATTTGTTTTTGAGCTCACTGGAGGGAGCGCTTTCATATCTTCCTTTCCTTAAACTGGTGAATAACTGATATAGTATTCTTCAAAAGTTGGATGCAACAACAATTTATTCCATAAATCTCTTTCTTCCTGTAAATCTCTCTCTCTTGCTTTGTCGGTACGGAAGCCAATGCATGGAAATCAGCCTCTCATTGTACTTTTACACCCTAGCATGTTTCATATTTGTTCCTGGAAAACTTTTCTCTTTGTAAACAAATACAAAAGTTGGGTGTGTGCCCCATGTTTTGAATTGGTGTTATCACAGGCTACGGTGACGGAGCAGCAGGATACGCAGGCGCCGGGGCGGGAAATGGCTTCGGTAAGCGGCCATTCATCAGAACATGAAGAGAAACTCACATTCTATTGGGACTGTTGACACTTAAAGCAGATGATCAAACTGTGCACAGTGCAAGTAAACCGATATCCTAAAGTAGAGGAACCTTTAAATAGAAGCAAGGCAGTCAACAAGCACTTAAGAGAAGGAAGGACAGAAGCAAAACCTTAACCTTGAAACATGAGCCGGTGTAGATATGAATGGACTCACCGGGGATTAGCGGCCCTCAATACTCAATGCTGTTTGATGTCAGAGGCAATCTGCATCAAGGTTGTCACTGACAGGAGGAATCATCTTCAATTAAGACAGGCTGATCCTTTGTTTCCCCACCAGCAGGGAGTGACTTCTTCTTCTCTGTTCTCACTGCAGGTGGCGACGCAGCTGCAAAAGCACTTATGTCTGCAGGTATTTGGGTGTCGGCATGACGACCGTCCGCCTGCGTGCATGCATCCCGTCCCCTCTCTTCTAAATATTTCCTTATCTCTAGGTACAAACAGAAATCTCAAACGCAGCGCTGACCCGCTGGAGTGGAGAAGTCTTGTGTTGCGTCGAGCTCTGATGTTCGTTTTGAAATGTAATTATCGATGAAATATTTGAACATGCGCCTCTCCTCTCAGCAGGTTATGGGAATGGTTACGGCGCCGGTACCAACGGTTATGGAGCTGGTGAGTGCTGTCTAAAAAACCCAAGGCAAGCTCAGTCTACTAACAAACTCACCTCACTTACATACATAATTATAATGCTAATTAGAGTTATGTTTCAGGGCTTGGTTACCCTGCAGAGTTAGCTGATGCTGCTGGGAGCAAAGCAGTGAGGAGCGAAGGTAACGATTCTGCCGAGTTATAACCTTCTGAAACCCATAACAGGTCATAACACCAATCTATAGCTGCTTAACCTTTGACATGTGACGGCTAAACAAAGAGAGGCCGACAGAAAAATACATTTCCACTGCCGAACACGTCCAGTGTGTTAGTTTATCCACTGGGTGTAGCTATTGTCTCTGATTTATAGAGGCTGACTCGTCCTATCTGCTGGTTTTCTGATCTCCTCCTCCTGCAGCTTCTTTTCACGCTGTTTCCGTGGGTGTTTTTGGGTGTTTTACGCTGTTTCATTGGGTGTTTCCTGTGGATCGGTTGATAGATCAACACTGTCTGACCCGTAGGTTTATGTTGGTCTGATTTTTCCAGGCCTCGGTGCAGCAGGGAGCTACGCTGGACAGGGCCAGGGGGCGTATGGTAAGAGAGTCAAGCATGGAGCAGCATTAGGGGGGACAGCCACATGTTGCTCTGCCAGACGCTGTAGTGAATAAACCAGCGCAGGGGAAATATAATATGTGTAAAAAGGTTGTGTGCATGGAAGGAACTACTCATCTTTATGTTTGTTATGTGTGAGGGGTGATGAAGCATCCCTTCCCCCCCCTCACCGTTTAACACACACTTGTTTCTGGTGACACCTCATACACAGCTAGTCCAGTCATATCACATATAGGCTTCATATAGGTTTCAGGACGCTCACATTTCACTACGATTCTTTGTCTATGAATTCAATTCTAGTAAACTGCAAGACCAAAACACAGCTGAGCTGTGTGTGTTTAAGTGACGTGCTTCTTCCTCACCACTGCGGCTTTAATTTGTCACCACTTCTAAAACTATTAGAGGAGGTGATTGTCCTCCCACTAGCACCCGGTATGTGTCATGGTATCTTCATATTCAAACATAAAGAAAGCGATTCACTTAAAAACAATTCAGCAACACGACTAGTTTTTTTAATATATTGTCAGAATCTGTTTTGTCCGCGTTTGTTTATGTGCTAGAAGTGTGATTTTGAGACCTGAATGGAGAGAGAAAAAAACGCAATTCTCCCGTCGTCACCGAACAGAAACAGATAACAGAGAATTGCTGATTTTGGGGTTATATCATGGCCAGAAATATGAAAGCATTTCTGACAAGGTATCAAGTCTTCCATCTGCTTGCCCCAACTCATCTAACCGTCTCTGTTGTTGTCTAACCTCTTCCTGACTCCTCCCTGTGTAACCCTCCATCCTCCTTCATGCAGTATCCTGTATGTGTCTGTAGGGGGCGCTGGCTCTGGTCCTGGTGGCGCTCTGGCCTACGGGGCGCAGGCCCGGCCGGTCGTCCCGGCGGGGCAGGGGGCTGATGGGAAGTCGGGCGGGTTTGCTGGGGCCATGGGCCTGGGAACTGACTCTGGCCTGGGTAAATACATACATGGGCTGGAGTGGCGGTTCTCAACATGAGGTCTGGGAATCCCTGGGAGGTCGTCAGGAAAATAAACGAATAGTTTCATTTTACTGGAATTTGATGTATTGAGAGAACAGTACAGGCGTCATAGGTTTCACTTTCTTTGCTATTATCGCCTCATCTGTTAATTGTCAAATCAATTTTAAAAACAGCAAAATTATCATGGTTTGTAGGCTGAATCTTCTCAAATGGGGGTTCCTGGCCAGATGCATAATTTGGTGGTTACTGATATGAAAAAGTTTGAGAAGCTCCGTGGGATAAACCAGACGAGACAGAGAGAGACAGAGGGGAAATACAGAGAGTAGAAAGAGACGGGAGAACAGAACTGAAAACAGACAGGTGTGAAATGCAGTTGACAATTGAGAAGTGAACCGATGGATAAACATAGCATGAGCGAACTAGAAGGAACAGCCCAAATCACTGCCAACGCTCAACAACTCTCCAACTTGCAAAGCTGCAGCCTCCGTAACAGTTTGCTTATCATTTGTGCCCCGGGTTTGATTTTCCGATAAAACAGCACATGACTGCAGCATAACAGTTGCGGCTAAAAATGAAAAACGTCTAGTGGCGGAAATCCCAGATTCGGATCATCACTAACATCTAATCAAATCTGTCTAATCAAATCTAAATCTTCCCACCAAATTTCAATATATATATATATATTTTTTAAATCCGTAAGTTTTTGAGATATCTTGCTAATAAACAGACACACAGACAGTGGTGAACACATGGCCAGAGAACATGGGTCTATGCCTCCAATTCAGGGAGGAGAGCTTTGTCTAAACACATTTGTTCTTGATCACTGAAGGCTGAAGCGCCTCATGTCTTGTTTCAGGAGCGCTCGGTGCAGGAATGGACTCAACCGGCGGTAAATTCGGTGAGCAGTGCTGACACACATGGCCTCACTTTTCTGTCACACACTTAGTCAGGCTTCTGTCTGCGTGGTTTTTCATCCATGAGTCAGACGCTGAAACTAGTATGATCGCACATGGAGGTGAAAGAGCAGAGAGGAGGGAGATGAGTCAATCTAACCGTGTGACTTTTCCTACAGGTGGAGGAGCTGGTCAGCTTCCTTATGCTGGCGCTCCAGTGATTCCTACTGGACTGGATGGTAAGAGCTGTGTGTGTGCATCTGTGTGTGTGTGTGCATGTGCAGTTCATGTGCGTGCCTGTGTGTCTCTGCATGATAACATGCGTTTGTGATCTGGATTACAATCAAGGATGTAGAGAAGAGTAAGTCCGCAAAACCCAGTTTTTTATTTGCAGAATTAGTGGTTTACCCACTTGTTTCAGCCCACATTTATATACACAGTACACATCATAATAAGTCATATCAAACCAATGTTTATGACCCAATATTTATGACCCAAGTTATATGAAGATAGGATTTTAAAGGGGCGTCAAGTCAGGCCCTTAATCACTGTTACGGTCTGAAAAGGCTTCACAACGCCCAGATTATGAAACAATAAATGAAAACTACAGCCTCCAACCTTACACCCTCAATGAGAACAAGGAAAAACTCCCATTAAAAATGAAATGAATGAAGAAATGAATGACTTTCTGACAATGTAATTGATTTTTTCTTGATATTGGTGGTGGTTTGCTTTCTGAAGAGTAGTTTACCCTCTTTTTTCTTCACCGCCACACCACCGATTACAAGCTATAACCGATATAGAAATAGTTTGACGTGGTTAAACTCAAATGTACCATTTATCCTTCTCTCAGGCGATGGCGGCTACCCGTACGGCGCTCAGCACCTCAGCCTGGGGGCCGATGCTGACAAAACCGCCAACAAATACGGTGAGAATGAGTGAGCGTGCGTGTGTGTGAGAGAGGTGTGAAAAGCTTGCATGTGACGGAAACGGCTCTCTAACCGTGACTTGTCTCTTTGGGCCTGTTAAAACCTGGCCGTCTCTCTGGGTTCCCAAGCTTATGCACTGGAGACTGATGGGAAACCTAATTGCAAAAATGGTACCTGTCATTGTGTATATGTCCTCATATGTCCCAAGTGTGCATGTGTTTACATGGCGTGTGTCATTTCAGGAGGTGGAGCAGGATATGGAGCTCAGCAAACAGGTGATCCCTCATGCAGTCACACACACACACACACACACACACACACACACACACACACACACACACACACACCCACACACGCACACACACGTAAGAATCCCTGCATACCACGCATAAGCCTCCAACTGTCTTTTGTAACACCAGTACATCACATTGCAATGCACATTGGAGGTTAATAGCATGAGGAATTACTCTATGTGTGTGTGGTGCAAGTGTGTGTGTGTCTTGCATAATGGTCTTGTGTGTATCTGACTTCCTTCCTGCCCTGTTTTATAATGTAACTCTGCTTTTATGTGGCTGCCAAGGCTACGCTGGACAGCTAGGCGCGGGTCAAGAGGCCTATGCCGGTAAGCAATAAGCTTCCTGGAGACTTCCTCCATTCATGTCCCACTTTCACCCGCTTCTCTCTTTCTGGTGGCCTATCAGTCACGTTGCACAACATTTACAATAAGGTGTGTAGTGTGCTGTACACACCCATATACACACACACACACACACACACACTTTTTGGACATTTTGCTGTGCTACAAAATGACTTTAAAATCTATTTGTTTTGTTGATTTTGTATGTGATCTGGCCAAAGTTCTGTTTTATCCCCGCTGCCATCTATCAAAGTTAGTCCTAGTTTTGTAACTTTTATCCTCAGTAAAACAAAGGAGGTGAATCTATTTTTGGAAAATAATCTATGTGTCGCTTACATTTGCTCACAAAATTTCCTTTTACACTTTCAGACCATGGACTTTTACTTAGAATGCATTTTGGATCATTTGTCACTCAACAAAATGTGCAGCAAACGACAGGATAGTGTCGGTGTGGATAGAGTGTTAACTGACTGTATATCTTGAAATAAAAGTCAACATCCAACCTTCTGACCTCATTAGTTTACTGCTGCTGTTCCTCCCTGAGCATATTTGTAATGCCTAACTGGGTTGATCCTGTCACAGCAGGGCAGGGTGGCAAATACGGCGGAGTGAACGGCCTCCTTGGAAATGGATACAAAGGTGAGAGGACGAGGGTTTACCACTGGTGCATGAATCGCTCCATGATGTACGCTGTAAAAGAGACTCATATAATATAGTATTGGGTCTTAAAATCTGGTTTTTCATTAAACAAGTGACAAATTCTGCCAGTGGGGTTTAGTGTAACTTCCCTTGTTTCCAAAGCAAATCTACTTGTTTTAAGAATTTCCTTGAATCAAGAGTCATTTTCTTGATACAGCTGAACTTATCTCACCCTTCCCATCGGAAGAAACTTGCACTTGTTTTAAGAGAAATATAATTTTATGAGACTGACTGACTTGTTAAGATGGACATTTTTTGTAGTGCATTGTGATTGTGCTACCATTGTCTCATTATTTTTCCTCTGTCTGCCTTTAACCAGGCTAATTCAACTGACCTGGACTTCCTCAAGTGGATCCATTTTCTATTTCCATAATGTGTTCATTGCAATGTGTTTTTAAAGCTTCTTTTTTTTTTTGTTTTTGTTTTGGTGTTTTCACTCCATTTTTGTCCGGTTGTGTTATGTTTTGTTTTGTCTTTTTATTTTTCAAGGTCCTTGTCTTGTGTCTTTGTGTGTTTCCTGTCTGTTAGTGGAGATTTGTTACCCGTGTGTGTCTGTCATGTTGATCCACAACCTGCCAAAACCTGCCAGTCTCCTCATTCTGCCAATGTTGAAAAATGAATGATGAATGTAAAGTAGATATAAAGTGCAAGAAAATTGTCTCTATGTTTAAAAATAAATATTAAAATGGGTAATAAACAGTTTGAAGCAAATAAATTATCTGTCAAATAAAGTTTCTGAGTCAAAACGTTGTGTATAATGTTTACCTTCACACATTGTTCTCTTTAGTAACGTCATGAACGCCTCATCCGTACACAGGAAGTTTTACCACTTCCTCTCTCATGTAGGGCAGCACCGCCGAAGATAAATTCAACACTCGCATTGACAAATCAAAACTAAAAGTAATGAGCTGAAACATAATATACTCCTTACAAATCATATACTCTACTTTTTATTTGGCATAAATAATATCAAGTCAAAAACCCATGAGGAAAATGCTTCTAGGCATAAAACACATATATAAAATATATAAAAAGAGTAAAATGTTAAAACACAATTGTACAATACCATAAATCTGCTACTACATGCCCTTTATCTGGAATCTACAAATGAAAATGTTACTGTAAAAAAAATATATATATATATTTGTAAGCAAAAGTTGCAAAGAATAAGCAATTAAATAGAACACTGATTTACAAAACAAATGTTTTTGTTTCAACTCGTTATTTCAACAACTGCAGTAACTTTAAGATGTCCTATGCAAGTTTGCTGTCCTGTTAAAGACCAGGCCCAAACATCTACAGTGTAATGAGCAAATGTCTCAAAGTTTAAAAACCCTTCTCCAACTCATCTGCATCTCGTTATCTACATCTCCTCCTTTGTGATTGGTTTAGATTTAATAAGGGAAATCAATAAGGGATACTGGCTTTTGC
Source organism: Centroberyx gerrardi (assembly GCF_048128805.1). NCBI lineage: Eukaryota > Metazoa > Chordata > Actinopteri > Beryciformes > Berycidae > Centroberyx > Centroberyx gerrardi. The sequence continues at coordinate 26,475,826 of NC_136003.1, forward strand.
CTGGATTCACCTCATCACTGCACTTCATGAAAAGAGTTAAGTGTTCCTAATATTTTGTACGTTCAGTATGAGCATCAGTGTGGCTGTGGATGGCTGTTATCACATCCCAGCAGACTGCTGACTCTTGGCAGAAAGACTCTGGTTGCTCTGTGAGCGAGATTCATCCACAAACACACCCATGTTGATCAGGAAGGCCTTCGGGACGGGGTGGGCATGACGGGACACATACAGCTTCTGCAGATGTTGACTCATAGGAGAAGCTTTATAGTCCGCACATGTAGGTCCGCTCAGACTCGGAGCACATGTCACCTCCAATTTGTAGTACAGCCGGCCGTGCTGAAGGTTGCACAGGTCCTGCTTCACTCCTGCAGTCAGGTCTCGCTCACATTGTCCCAACAGGTCATCGTCCCACTTGCTGTCCTCATCCCACACTTCAAATCTCACTTTGCTCCCTGTCGACAGATCCTGGCTGCCCAGGTCGACGGTCATGGCCCACTGGGGGTGGTTGTTGTTCCAAATGACGGGAGAGCGTCTGACCATCTGTCCGTTGAAGAACACCTTCACATAGCCGTCGGTGGCGGTGCTGTGGTCGCCCCACAGATCGGCCCCTCGCTGCGCGGTGATGACGACCCGGGCCATGCCCTTGCGTGTCGGGCAGCAGTCTTGGCCCACAGCGGGGTCGTTGTGGCAGCTGCAGAGGCACGGATCGTTCCGGTCGCTCTTGATGCCGGCCCGGCACGGCTCGCTGCAGTTCCTCAGCAGGGCTTTCTCCAGGATGTAGTGGCTGACGGCCGAGCGCAGGTTCTTCCGAACTGGGCTGTTGATGGGCAGCAACTCGTGAAGGGAGTCCAGGGAATATGAGACGATGTCTGGATTCTGCGGTAGGGAGTTCAGCCATTCCTTGTAGGCCGATGGATCTTTGTCAGCGGAGAAGAGAAGCTCCGGCTCTGTGGTTTGGCCGCCCTTTATTTCTGTGAACCTGCAGAGAGAGAAGGCAGGATGATTTTGTGAAGGGGTGTAGAGCCAGAACATGCATCAACACTAAAAAGGAAAATGGGTTTGGGGGATCTAAGAGAAGGACAATAAGCTGTCAATTGAATGGGGCAAATATAATTATAACTACCATATCCTTGTATGATTTTGAAAGTCTTACAACATTGGTTTGTACTAGGAAAAGTCATGGAGGGACATTTTGAAATCTGAGATATTTCAACTCAAAGATTCAAAACAGCCCTCAGTTGACCACAGCTTGGCCTTTCTAGCATTAACAGTAATAGACATTTAGAGGGCAGAACTCGATAACAGTGTGTGACAGAAGAGAGAAGACGCAACAAATATTCTGCAGAAAATGTTCCTTGCCTGTCGCTGAAGGTGCTGGAGAAGCTGGACTTGCTCTCTGTCTTGTCCATGTCCTTCTGGCAGTGTTTGGACTCAGTCTTCATGTTGTTCTCACCGATGCTGGCGGATGCCTCCACATCCAGGCACATCTGCACCTCCTCCATGCTGAGGCCCTGCAGGCTGGCCTGGCACTGCCTGATGCTGGTCACAGACTGGACACTTCCTCCCAGCTTCACCTGGAACGATGGAGGAAACTATTTAAACACCTGCTGTGAAAGCCAATGTGTCACTTTCTCTAAGTTCCCTGACACGGGAATTTCTTGATTCCTATTGTGGTTCACCTTAGTGATGTAATGGGTGCCAAAGTTGTCAATCAGCTTGTAATATTGTTGTTTGTTCTCAGGGCTGTAAGTTTTGGGGAGTTTGTTCACTGCTGCGCGGAATTCTCTGTGCAACTTGGGACTGCTGGACACTCTGTAGCTGTTTCAAGAGAGAAGCAAGACAGAAAAGAAAGATAAACAATTATATATCAAATATATGCATTGCTAATAATGTTTCATTCAGGGTGTGAAGAGATGAGAGTTTTATTCGAGGCCCCATGTGTTTTGGAACAGCTATGTTCTTACCTGTAGTACTCGCAGGACATGCTGTGGCTCGTGAAACTGAACTTGTCATTCTTGGTTTTCTCCATGGAGTATTCAGCCAGTTTCGACTGAGTGCCAGCCAGCATCAGCGACCCGCCTTTATTCCCCACATTGACATCTAGATTGACCTGCCAGTTGTTCTCCACCTCAGAGCTGCTGGAACTGACCAGAGACTCGCTGGATCTATGCAGTTTGCTGGACACTTTCATGCTGCACACCTGCTTCGGTCTCCAGTCCACTACTGACAAGGGCAGCTTCTGCTTCCTGCCCTCCAGGTACGGGTTGGCACACAGCCTGCAGGTCTTGTCCTTGTGCTTCCACACGTTCATGTCGATCACATAGGCTCCTTTGCGTTTCATTTTGGTGATGTCGAAGCCTTCCCCCGCCAAGTTGGTCCCCGGGGCGAATTCTGCGTCTTTGCACTGGTTGGCTGTCCCTGCTGTACAGGACTGATAACTGCAGTGAGGGAGGGACAGCAGGAGGCCGGCACTGAGGCAGAGGTTCAACAGAAACATGTTGCTGTGAAGTTGGGCGATGGATGCAAACTGCTGGTTTATCCTGAAAAAGAAATGCGGTTTTAAAAATTGAAGTGATCAGGTGAACAAATGTAATCTCTGGTCAAATAAATTTACCAGATCAAATTGTATGTTTGTTAATCATGTAACAGGTTAAAAATATAGCTTATGAATTTCACCAAATCATTCCCGTTCATTATTTTTGTTCTCTTATCTGGGTGTCATTTGGGGTTTGTGTGTGTGTGTGTTCAGCATAGTGATGTAGGTGCGTGAACCTTTTTATCATGCGCGCGCACGCGGGTCAAAACTTTTCCCAGCTGACCAAGAGGTAGGCTACGTTGAGTGAAACTCCCTGATAAACGTTTATAAAATTTGTTAGATGTGATTCTAACGTGATCTAATGGTTGTATCTTGTTCTATGTGATATCCGTTTCATTCTGTGTAAATCCTGTCAATATTTGAGATTGCTAGCCACAGTTTTAATTAATTTCCTTTTGGAGAGATTGGGCTAATGTTAGAATGCTGAGTTCGTTGCCTAGCTAGCTTAACAACCCCGCTGTACTCGCGGGCTCTTCATGTTACTTCTGTTCGTTCTGTTCTTTTTATCAGGTGAGCCAAGCAGTCATACACACAAGCAGCTGATTTTTTTTGGTACTTTTTTCTATATTCTACCAGGTATGGAGAGTTAGTCTATACTGGAATAAAGGTTGTAGCCTATAGTTTAATTCATACAAGTCTAGCTATATAAGCCGAGTCTAGCTAGTGTGGCTGCTATGGTAACACTACAGTGCTGCATGTTATGTAGTTTATAGGGTAAACAAACTTCAATGTAACTTCAATGTGAATTAATATTGTGATTTTTTTATTTATTTATTATTTATTATTCTATTTAATTGTTACAGTAATGAAATATGGGTCTTTTGGTTACTAATTGAGTCTTTTCTGTTATGTGTTTAATTCTAATTGTAGTCTAATTATTCATATGACTATATCAATATTATAATGTCATGCTATTCATGGTCATGGTATGTCATGAGATTTATACTACTACAGTCTATGAAACTGCATTATATCAAATGGCTGTTAGATATTATTCTGTAACTTAGGGTCAAACAAAAACTTTTTCCAACTGACCAAGAGGGGAGCCAAGCAGTCATACACACAAGCAGCTGATGTTTTTGTACTTTTGTCTATATTCTACCAGATCCTCACTAAAAGACCTGAGACCCAGTACTGCCCTTATTTGAAATGCCAGAACACAACGCAGAACAACACCATAGTCGTAACCCACCGGCTAGAATTACAGCTTGATGGAACACGCTGCTCTCTAACAAATGTGACATGACTACATAATGCACTGAAACAGAAATGAAGTTTCACCCACATGCTAAATAACTCAAGGACTCACCATATTAAATTCATTAGGTTACATGTTATCAAAGTAGAAACATTCAAACCTAGTGAAATATATTTGAATAAAAGCAAATCAGGGTACTGACCTTTATCTTGCCTGCTTATGCTGCACATGTGAAACTGACTGTGAGGATGAGTGTCAGTTCTTTGTGTTATAAAAGAACCCCCCCCCAAAAAAAGAAGTAAAACAGGCCAGGAGGTGGTGAGGGGGTGAGGTGACAGTGGTTTTTATGAGAATAGAGGAAAAATGAAGTGGTTTGACAGTTTCGTTGATGCTGAACAGTCCTAGAACTAAGGGGTGGAGCTGGTGGTCTGCATGAAATGCCCTAACAGACAACAGCAAAGCCGAGGTGAACCTGGCCTTCCAGTCAACAGCGTATCACACACCACAAGCCTATCATTTCTCTGAAGTGGTGGGGGGCTGTGGTCTTACTGGGCGAGAGCACAAGGAGACGCTGATGATCAATTTCTAAAGACTATTACAAAAATAGAGCGGCTTAATAGTTGTGTAAGATATGACAAGATGAAACTTTTAATGATCCCTGTGGGGAAACTGGGCTGCTGCAGCAGCAAATAGTAATAAAATTCAGCAAAGAAAAATTAAGAATACAGCAAAAAGGGGGGTCATGTAAATATACAGAACTGGCAATTTCAACATGTTATATAGAAATGTATGAAGGAAAATATGAAAAGTTACGGATTACAGCACTAAGACAGTATTTGGTTGCAAAGAATAAGCAAAAGTTGCAAAGAATAAGCAATTAAATAGAACACTGTTTTACAAAACAAATATTTTTGTTTCAACTCACCATTTCAACAACTGCAGTAACTTTAAGATGTCCTATTGGAAGTTCTGCTGTCCTGTTAAAGACCAGGCCCAAACATCTACAGTGTAATGAGCAAAATATGCAGCAAATGCAGCAAATATGCAGTTATATAAGATTTATGAAATTATCTTGTTGATAGAGGCAATTTAAATTATTCCAAAACCAGTTCAGACTGTACAGTCCTTTTTAGAAGATGTACACTGCTGCTTTCATTCATATTTTGAACATGTTTTGGCCCTTTATGTCAACATATTTCTGTCATCTGAATGTTTTGCTCATGCTGATGAGCTCCATTTGTCTAGAAATTCTCTACTGCGGTACACAAATCTCATTTTACTCTCAATCTTTCAGTATACAAACTGACCATGTCAAATGTAATTAGAACAAATAGTTGAATGTAGATTTAACTGAAATATACACTGAATATACTAAATATTAGGGACATCTTCCTGATATAGAGTTGCAGCCCCTTTTGCACAATCCACACCTCAACTGTCTCAAAGTTTAAAAACCCTTCTCTAACTCATCTGTATCTCTTTATCCACATCTCCTCCTTTGCGATTGGTATAGATTTAATAAGGGAAATCAATAAGGGATAATGACTTTTACCTGGATTCACCTCATCACTGTACTTCATGAAAAGAGTTAAGTGTCCCTAATATTTTGTACATTCAATGTAAGCTTCAGTATGGCTGACTCTTGGCAGAAAGACTCTGGTTGCTCTGTGAGCGAGATTCATCCACAAACACACCCATGTTGATCAGGAAGGCCTTCGGGACAGGGTGGGCATGACGGGACACATACAGCTTCTGCAGATGTTGACTCATAGGAGAAGCTTTATAGTCCGCACATGTAGGTCCGCTCAGACTCGGAGCACATGTCACCTCCAATTTGTAGTACAGCCGGCCGTGCTGAAGGTTGCACAGGTCCTGCTTCACTCCTGCAGTCAGGTCTCGCTCACATTGTCCCAACAGGTCATCGTCCCACTTGCTGTCCTCATCCCACACTTCAAATCTCACTTTGCTCCCTGTCGACAGAACCTGGCTGCCCAGGTCGACGGTCATGGCCCACTGGGGGTGGTTGTTGTTCCAAATGACGGGAGAGCGTCTGACCATCTGTCCGTTGAAGAACACCTTCACATAGCCGTCGGTGGCGGTGCTGTAGTCGCCCCACAGACCGGCCCCTCGCTGTACGGTGATGACGACCCGGGCCATGCCCTTGCGTGTCGGGCAGCAGTCTTGGCCCACAGCGGGGTCGTTGTGGCAGCTGCAGAGGCACGGATCGTTCCGGTCGCTCTTGATGCCGGCCCGGCACGGCTCGCTGCAGTTCCTCAGCAGGGCTTTCTCCAGGATGTAGTGGCTGACGGCCGAGCGCAGGTTCTTCCGAACTGGGCTGTTGACGGGCAGCAACTCGTGAAGGGAGTCCAGGGAATATGAGACGATGTCTGGATTCTGCGGTAGGGAGTTCAGCCATTCCTTGTAGGCCGATGGATCTTTGTCAGCGGAGAAGAGAAGCTCCGGCTCTGTGGTTTGGCCGCCCTTTATTTCTGTGAACCTGCAGAGAGAGAAGGCAGGATGATTTTGTGAAGGGGTGTAGAGCCAGAACATGCATCAACACTAAAAAGGAAAATGGGTTTGGGGGATCTAAGAGAAGGACAACCAGCTGTCAATTGAATGGGGCAAATATAATTATAACTACTATATCCTTGTATGATTTTGAAAGTCTTTAGACGTTTAGAGGGAAGAACTTGATGAAAGTGTGTGACAGAAGAGAGAAGACGCAACAAATATTCTGCAGAAAATGTTCCTTGCCTGTCGCTGAAGGTGCTGGAGAAGCTGGACTTGCTCTCTGTCTTGTCCATGTCCTTCTGGCAGTGTTTGGACTCGGCCTTCATGTTGTTCTCACCGATGCTGGCGGACGCCTCCACCTCCAGGCACATCTGCACCTCCTCCACGCTGAGGCCCTGCAGTCTGGCCTGGCACTGCCTGATGCTGGTCACAGACTCGACACTTCCTCCCAGCTTCACCTGGAATGATGGAGGAAACTATTTAAACACCTGCTGTGAAAGCCAATGTGTCACTTTCTCTAAGTCTCCTGATGTGTGAATTTCTTGGAAAAATTGTCTTGTTTTTTCTTACAACCATCTCATTCCTATTGTGGTTCACCTTAGTGATGTAATGGGTGCCAAAGTTGTCAATCAGCTTGTAATATTGTTGTTTGTTCTCAGGGCTGTAAGTTTTGGGGAGTTTGTTCACTGCTGCGCGGAATTCTCTGTGCAACTTGGGACTGCTGGACACTCTGTAGCTGTTTCAAGAGAGAAGCAAGACAGAAAAGAAAGATAAACAATTATATATCAAATATATGCATTGCTAATAATGTTTCATTCAGGGTGTGAAGAGATGAGAGTTTTATTCGAGGCCCCATGTGTTTTGGAACAGCTATGTTCTTACCTGTAGTACTCGCAGGACATGCTGTGGCTCGTGAAACTGAACTTGTCATTCTTGGTTTTCTCCATGGAGTATTCAGCCAGTTTCGACTGAGTGCCAGCCAGCATCAGCGACCCGGCTTTATTCCCCACATTGACATCTAGATTGACCCGCCAGTTGTTCTCCACTGCAGAGCTGCTGGAACTGACCAGAGACTCGCTGGATCTATGCAGTTTGCTGGACACTTTCATGCTGCACACCTGCTTCGGTCTCCAGTCCACTACTGACAAGGGCAGCTTCTGCTTCCTGCCCTCCAGGTACGGGTTGGCACACAGCCTGCAGGTCTTGTCCTTGTGCTTCCACACGTTCATGTCGATCACATAGGCTCCTTTGCGTTGCATTTTGGTGATGTCGAAGCCTTCCCCCGCCAAGTTGGTCCCCGGGGCGAATTCTGCATCTTTGCACTGGTTGGCTGTCCCTGCTGTACAGGACTGATAACTGCAATGAGGGAGGGACAGCAGGAGGCCGGCACTGAGGCAGAGGTTCAACAGAAACATGTTGCTGTGAAGTTGGGCGATGGATGCAAACTGCTGGTTTATCCTGAAAAAGAAATGCGGTTTTAAAAATTGAAGTGATCAGGTGAACAAATGTAATCTCTGGTCAAATAAATTTACCAGATCAAATTGTATGTTTGTTCATTTCAGCTTGATGGAACATGCTGAAAACGTGACAGAAATGAACAGTTTCTCCCACATGCTAAATAACTCAAGGACACACCATATTAAATTCTTTAGGTTACATGTTATTGAAGTAGAAACATTCAAACCTAGTGAAAGATATTTGCATAAACGCAAATCAAGATACTGACCTTTATCTTGCCTAATCATGCTGCACACATGAAATTGACTGGATGAGTGTCAGTTCTTTGCTTTATAAAAGACCAGAAAAAAAAAACAGGCCAGGAAGTGGTGGTCGTGGGGGGTGGGGGGGTGGGGGGTGGGGGTGGGTGACAGTGGTCTTCATAAGAACAGAGGAAAAATCACGTGGTTTGACAGTTCTGTAGGTGTTGAATAGTCCTAGAACTAAGGGGTGGAGCTGGTGATCTGCATGAGAAGCTCTAACAAACAACAGCAAAGCTGAGGTGAACCTGGCCTTCCAGCTAAGTGTATCCATGCCTTTATTACCGACCGGGCATGCAGGACACATTCCGTGTTCAATGCATTTTGCAACATTTCACTAATTTCAATTGAAATGTGCAGCCAGGTGGGACCCTGACACACATGACCTGCCTCAGGTCCTTAACCGTATAGCCCACAGTTTAGAATGATTATGGGGCCCGAGCCACAGCCTCGATTGAAATTGAGGGCCCTAACCCTAAACACAATTTCTATTGATAGAGACCCCAACCACAAATATTAAACTGCCATCTATTGATTGTATGTTTATGAGCAATGCATTTAGTGAATATCATCCAACTAACATACAGTGCACTAATTATATACTGGCAGTGGGGGTCTAGGTACAGACATAATCAAACATTTTCAATAAATTTCAACATTGGTGCTTCATTCCCGCCACCTGTCACCTCGCCTCCTTAAAGTCACAACCTGCAATCCAAATGTAAACAAAGGGGCTTGCCTTGGGACTGGACAAATTTTATCACTCTCAAATTGAATGAGCAAGCTCTAGAAACAAGGAATAGCAGTAATAGCTAAAAATGAGTTTCAGATTACTTTTTGTATTGTTTATAAAAAGGCTAGTACGTTGAGTTACGGTGTGTGGGTGCATACCAGGGGGAGGGGGGCCCATGTGTGCCCAGGGGCCCTATGGTTGGTTAATCCGGCCCTGAGCGTATCACACACCACAAGCCTATCATTTCTCTGAAGTGGTGGGGGGCTGTGGTCTTACTGGGCGAGAACACAAGGAGACGCTGATGATCAACTTCTAAAGACTATTACAAAAATAGAGCGGCCTAATAGTTGTGTAAGATACGACAAGATGAAACTTTAATGATCCCTGTGGGGAAACTGGGCTGCTGCAGCAGCAAATAGTAATAAGATTCAGCAAAGAAAAATAAAATATAAGTGAGAATACAGCAAAAAGGGAGTCATGTAAATATACAGAACTGGCAATTTCAACATGTTATATAGAAATGTATGAAGGAAAGTATGAAAAGTTACGGATTACAGCACTAAGAGAGTATTTGGGCATATTAGGGCTGGTTTAAGCAAAAGTTGCAAAGAATAAGCAAAAGTTGCAAAGAATAAGCAATTAAATAGAACACTGTTTTACAAAACAAATGTTTTTGTTTCAACTCACCATTTCAACAACTGCAGTAACTTTAAGATGTCCTATTGCAAGTTTTGCTATCCGGTTAAAGACCAGGCCCAAACATCTACAGTGTAATGAGCAAAATATGCAGCAAATGCAGCAAATATGCAGTTATATAAGATTTATGAAATTATCTTGTTGTTAGAGGCAATTTAAATTATTCCAGAACCAGTTCAGACTGTACAGTCCTTTTTAGAAGATGTACACTGCTGCTTTCATTCATATTTTGAACATGTTTTGGCCCTTTATGTCAACATATTTCTGTCATCTGAATGTTTTGCTCATGCTGATGAGCTAGATGATGCTGATGAGCTATTTGTCTAGAAATTCTCTACTGCGGTACACAAATCTCATTTTACTCTCAATCTTTCAGTATACAAACTGACCATGTCAAATGTAATTGGAACAAATAGTTGAATGTAGATTTAACTGAAATATACACTGAATATACTAAATATTAGGGACATCTTCCTGATATCGAGTTGCAACTGTCTCAAAGTTTAAAAACCCTTCTCTAAGTTATCTGTATCTCTTTATCCACATCTCCTCCTTTGTGATTGGTATAGATTTATAAGGGAAATCAATAAGGGATAATGACTTTTACCTGGATTCACCTCATCACTGCACTTCATGAAAAGAGTTAAGTGTCCCTAATATTTTCTACGTTCAGTCTGAGCATCAGTGTGGCTGTGGATGGCTGTTATCACATCCCAGCACACTGCTGACTCTTGGCAGAAAGACTCTGGTTGCTCTGTGAGCGAGATTCATCCACAAACACACCAATGTTGATCAGGAAGGCCTTCGGGACGGGGTGGGCATGACGGGACACATACAGCTTCTGCAGATGTTGACTCATAAGAGAAGGTTTATAGTCCGCACTAGGGCTGAACGATTTTGAAATCTAATTGCGATTATTTTGACTGATATTGCAATTGCGATATGATTTGTGATATTAGAGGGAATGATAATTTTTACATAATTATTTTCATTTTCATTGAAAAACGTATTAAAATGATTATGGTTTGATTTTTGCGGGGATCTGTACCAAACAAAGATGTTTTCTTAAGTCTGTAGAATATGATGTGTAGGCCAGGACATCTCTGCAGCACGACAATATTTAATTTAAAATGGTATTTTGACACACATTTCGCCTTTAACAAATATTGCGCCTCCTGCGATTTGAAAATTGCAGTAGGCCATATTGCGATTTCGATAAAATTTCGATTAATTGTTCAGCCCTAATCCGCACATGTAGGTCCGCTCAGACTCGGAGCACATGTCACCTCCAATTTGTAGTACAGCCGGCCGTGCTGAAGGTTGCACAGGTCCTGCTTCACTCCTGCAGTCAGGTCTCGCTCACATTGTCCCAACAGGTCATCGTCCCACTTGCTGTCCTCATCCCACACTTCAAATCTTATTTTGCTCCCTGTCGACAGAACCTGGCTGCCCAGGTCGACGGTCATGTCCCACTGGGGGTGGTTGTTGTTCCAAATGACGGGAGAGCGTCTGACCATCTGCCCGTTGAAGAACACCTTCATGTAGCCGTCGGTGGCGGTGAAGTAGTCGCCCCACAGATCGGCCCCTCGCTGTACGGTGATGACGACCCGGGCCATGCCCTTGCGTGTCGGGCAGCAGTCTTGGCCCTTCTGCAAACTGCTGGTTTATCCTGAAAAAGAAATGCGGTTTTAAAAATTGAAGTGATCAGTTGAACAAATGTAATCTCTGGTCAAATAAAGTTACCAGATCAAATTGTATGTTCATTTCAGCTTGATGGAACATGCTGAAAACGTGACAGAAATGAACAGTTTCTCCCACATGCTAAATAACTCAAGGACACACCATATTAAATTCATTAGGTTACATGTTATTGAAGTAGAAACATTCAAACCTAGTGAAATATATTTACATAAAATATATATTTGCATACCTCTTCTAAAGAAACCGCACCTAGATCCTAGCATACCAACAAACTACAGACCTATCTCTAAGCTACCTTTTGCATCTAAGATTTTAGAAAAATTCGTCTGCAAGCAACTTCTGGAACTGGTTGAAGGAAATGACATATTTGATAAATACCAATCAGGCTTTCGCCAGAAACACAGCACTGAGACAGCTCTCCTCAGGGTCACGAATGATATTCTCATGCAGTTAGACCATGGTGAAATTGCCATTCTAGTTCTGTTAGATTTGTCTGCGGCCTTTGACACTATTGATCACACTATCCTAACTGATCGGCTTGAAAAATGGGTTGGGATATCTGGTGTAGCACTAAACTGGTTTTCCTCTTATTTATCCAACCGGAAGTTTTTTGTATCAGCTAATGACAAGGCATCCACCTGTGCTCCTCTCACTTGTGGGGTGCCTCAGGGGTCAATTCTTGGACCCATTTTATTTTCATTATATATGCTCCCCTTAGGGCACCTGATCCGTCAATTTGGCTGTGTGTTTTATCATTGCTATGTTGATGATACACAACACTACATATCCGTTAGGCCCGGTGACCTCTCAAACTTAACTACTCTGCACAAGTGTCTGGCCGAGATTAGTAACTGGATGTCTCAAACTTTTCTTCAATTAAATCACAGTAAAACTGAAGTTCTGGTTTTCGCCCCAGATCAGGTCTCTACTAATATCCTCCAACAACTCGGTCCATTGGCTACGAATAGAAAATCTTTTTCCAAAAACCTAGGCGTCATTTTTGACTACCAGCTGAAATTCGATAAACACGTTAAGTCAGTTATTCAGTCCTGCTACTTCCACCTGAGGAATATTGCAAAAATACGCCCACTAAGACCTCATATCGGTCTCACATCACCCCGGTTCTTATGTCACTACACTGGCTTCCGATTAAATTTAGGATTCAATTCAAGATCCTCCTCCTCACCTATAAGGCTTTGAATGGTCTTGCTCCAGAGTATATTGGTGAACTACTAATGCCTTATACCCCTGCTAGGCCCCTCAGGTCCTCTGAGCAAGGCCTGCTAGTTGTACCTCGTTCTAGACTGAAAACACGAGGGGACTGTGCGGTTGCTGTCCTGGGTCCCAGGCTGCGGAATAGTCTCCCCCTGGGAGTCAGGTCAGCTAACTCTCTTGGGTGTTTTAAGTCACAGTTGAAGACCTATCTTTCTATGTGTTTTTATGACTGAGTAATCATGTACACGATTTTGATTTGTGATGCCTTTAACTGTTGTTGCTTTGTTGTTGTAATGTTGTTAAATCTCATCGTTTGTTCTTTTAACCTTTTATTCTTTTGTAAAGCACTTTGTAACCTAGGTTTTGAAAGGTGCTATATAAATAAAATGTTACTTACTTACTTACTATAAAAGCAAATCAGGCTACTGACCTTTATCTTGCCTAATCATGCTGCACATGTGAAACTGACTGGATGAGTGTGTGGGGTGGGGGGTGGGGGGGTGGGGGTGGGTGACAGTGGTCTTCATAAGAACAGAGGAAAAATCACGTGGTTTGACAGTTCTGTAGGTGTTGAACAGTCCTAGAACTAAGGGGTGGAGCTGGTGATCTGCATGAGAAGCTCTAACAAACAACAGCAAAGCCGAGGTGAACCTGGCCTTCCAGCTAAGTGTATCCATGCCTTTATTACCGACCGGGCATGCAGGACACATTCCGTGTTCAATGCATTTTGCAACATTTCACTAATTTCAATTGAAATGTGCAGCCAGGTGGGACCCTGACACACATGACCTGCCTCAGGTCCTTAACCGTATAGCCCACAGTTTAGAATGATTATGGGGCCCGAGCCACAGCCTCGATTGAAATTGAGGGCCCTAACCCTAAACACAATTTCTATTGATAGAGACCCCAACCACAAATATTAAACTGCCATCTATTGATTGTATGTTTATGAGCAATGCATTTAGTGAATATCACCCAACTAACATACAGTGCACTAATTATATACTGGTGGGGCAGTGGGGGTCTAGGTACAGACATAATCAAACATTTTCAATAAATTTCAACATTGGTGCTTCATTCCCGCCACCTGTCACCTCGCCTCCTTAAAGTCACAACCTGCAATCCAAATGTAAACAAAGGGGCTTGCCTTGGGACTGGACAAATTTTATCACTCTCAAATTGAATGAGCAAGCTCTAGAAACAAGGAATAGCAGTAATAGCTAAAAATGAGTTTCAGATTACTTTTTGTATTGTTTGTAAAAAGGCTAGTACGTTGAGTTACGGTGTGTGGGTGCATACCAGGGGGAGGGGGGCCCATGTGTGCCCAGGGGCCCTATGGTTGGTTAATCCGGCCCTGAGCGTATCACACACCACAAGCCTATCATTTCTCTGAAGTGGTGGGGGGCTGTGGTCTTACTGGGCGAGAACACAAGGAGACGCTGATGATCAATTTCTAAAGACTATTACAAAAATAGAGCGGCCTAATAGTTGTGTAAGATACGACAAGATGAAACTTTAATGATCCCTGTGGGGAAACTGGGCTGCTGCAGCAGCAAATAGTAATAAGATTCAGCAAAGAAAAATAAAATACAAGTACGAATATAGTAAAAAGGGAGTCATATAAATATACAGAACTGGCAATTTCAGGAAAGTATGAAAAGTTATGGATTACAGCACTAAGAGCGTTTGCAAAATAGAGATTGAGATTGATATATCAATATCAATGTACAGTATAACAAATAAACTATGTTTCAGCAATTGCCCATGTTAGGTCGATCTGACATAAGGCCTTTATAGGTATCCTGCTGATGGGAAAGCAACATTGGCACTGGTGTTTGTGCGTGCGTGTGTGTGTGTGTGTGTGTGTGTGTAAACATAAAGCCTTATTGTTCTATTGTTCATCTCTTTGTGTCTCTGTGTGAAAGCACATGGAAAAAAAGGAATAATTGCTTTGACTAAAAGGAATTAGAGTCTTTCTGAAATCGTATTGAAGTCTGATTAGCATGTGACGGGGGCCATATAGAGCTCCATGAGGTCCGAGCAGCAGAGGGGTTAGGATAGAGGTGGTGTGATTCATCCGGATCCTCCAGCAGTCTCCTCACCCAGCCTCTCCCATTAGAGGATTACAGCGCGTCACTTGCTGCCTTCAGGTGCCCCTCGTAAAATCCCCAACCAAAAAACCCCATAGTGGACCCCAAATTGAGAGTAATTTTTGTGGCTTTTTTTTTTTTTTTTTAGAAGTCAAGCAGCAGAGCGCACAGATTTGAACTCGCCTGTCTAGATATTAACACATTTACCTTAAATACCTTTGTTTGGAGCGTCTTTCAGTGTGCATATTCTGCTTTTGTTCCATAATAAATTACTTAAAACAACAATTACATGGCAGTGTGATGGACTGGCGACCTGTCTCCCTGCCTTCTACCCAGTGCATGCTGGGATAGGCTCCAGCCTCCTCAGCTCTTTGATTGTGGATTTCTGTGTAAATAATCATTAATGTCCAATGTTACTGTCATCCCTTTTCGCATTAAAAGCAAAGTAGTGGGAATACTTCTACCTAGAGAAAATAAACTTCACTGGTAGAAGGAGTGACAGCAAATGTAATGAATATTTCTGATTGATAACTAAATTGAGTTACATTGCTTCTTACTGGAAAAGTAGCATAATGTTAGTGTTACTGACTGTGTTACTAGTAGATACTAGTAATAACTTACCGCCCAACTCTGGTCGGATTTACCACTTCGTTCGAGAGGTAATTCCAATATTTCCGCCTGTCATTGAAGGCAGCCACAGCCCGGGTTGTGTCGGCATCTACTGAGCCAACTACAGCCGAGCTGCGTCAAATAACCCAGAATTAGCAGGGGTGAGACGGGAAGTTATGTGATTTTGTCTTCAAAATAAAACGTTTTTTTCCCCACTTGAAATAAAAAGAATAAGTGTTGGGGTATACAAAATAGTTTGAAAATAAATAAATAAACCCAAACAAAAACACACCAGAGGTATTTGCATAGGTGTTTGCAACAGATCCCTCCTTATCATTTTCCTTTATTTATTCAAGGAAAGTTGATTGAGCATGACCTTGTTGAGCAACGTCCTGCTTTACATTCATACAGTTACACACATTCACACCTGGGACTGGGAGATGCCTACTACTTCTGCTACTTCACTGCAATCTGGGGTTAAGTGCCTTGCTCAAGAGCACCTCAGCTGTAGGTGAGGGATAGTATTCACTTACCCCACCCATATTTTCCCAGCCCGTCTGGGGATTTGTACCAGCAACGTTCAGATAAAACCTGCTTCTCTAACCTCTAAGTAACTGCCAACAAATGCATGCTTTATTTTCATATTTGCTAAAGGGTTGGTTACAAGTGGGAGGAAGAAGAGGATTGTGGGAAAAATGAGTTCTGGGGTGAGTAACTCTTCTCTAAAATGTTGGTACTTTGTAGTAGCCTACTCGTATAACACGTTGTAACCTGGTTGTAACATATAGCATGTTCATCAATTCGAATTTTATTTTGAAAAATCTGACCGGAAGTTCCAATTTTTTTATTCTGGCGGGCTTGACAGTGGTGTACAGAAGATGCAGGGGACCTGAGGCCGGGAAAGACGCCGCATTTCACAGATGATAGAAATGATGGTGGGAAAGGAATTGAGTTCTTCGGAAATTGAGGACTTTAAATCTAAACTTTACGGACCGGACCGTTTGTCTTTGGAATCTGCCGGCTCAAATCTCAGCCTCATCCTCACTCCCAGGACATCACCGGTAGCCGACTGCCTCAGCTAGCTAGCCGCATCTGCTGCTGTGTCGGTCGGTAACAAAATCTCAGCAACAGAATCACGGATCTGTCTTTGAATAGCGTTACGAAAGCTAGCATCAGAGAGGGCTGACCTCGGCGTGTGACAACGGTTTGCTTTCATGAAAGTAAAGGTATGACCTCCTAGTCCTCCATTGCACATCTGACCGCTAGGCGAGAACCATTCTTCTATACTGTGAGGCTGCATCAAGGTGACGGATGGATGGAGGCAGAAAGTATGTAAGCTAATACTAGCTACCGAGCAAGCTAGCATCACTTGGGCTCGGATGGATGCGCGGCACACAGACACACAGCATCCTTACCTTGGACATGTTCAAGTCTGTGATTCTGCTTTGGAATGCTAACGAGGAAGTTACTTTACCATGACGAGGAACATTTTGTCTGTCAACCTCCGACGGATTTTAGATGGTACTCAGAGATTTTTTTAGATGCCAAATGTAATGACCGTCCCGGGCTCACACCATGTATGTGGCTGGCCGCGTCTCTGTCCAGCCCTGCGGATGACACTACAGGCACCGGGGATTAAAATCAAACAGCGGCGGGGCAGAAACACCGTCGCCGGGTAACGTTAGTGGTGCTGAGAGACTCATTTTGACGTGAGCTAGCTAGTGGGAAGCTATGTGGCTAACAGCACAATATAAAAACCTCAGATAGATACCAACGCCAATGGTATCCCATAAGGTTTTAGTCGCAATAATCCTGTTAAACGTGTATATAGGTGTACAGTCCCTTTTTTACTTGTTTGGCGGCGTCGTTTTAACTGTCGTGGTTGCTATGGCATTTTTAAATGGACCCAGGCTACTGGACTGGGCGAATTCACCTCCTCATCTTCAGTTCAACAAATACGTCCTAACTGGATACCGGCCAATCTCTTCTGTGCAAGACTGTATCAGAAGCCTGTTTTACCTGCACAATGAACTTGGCAACATATACACTCACGGTGAGTACAAAAATATGAATCAAGTTTTAGTCAGCAGGTGAGATTCGTGCATGTGACAGGCACTGGCAGTTGACAGTGACCGTTACCTACAGTAGTCCCATCCGTGCCGTTCTCCCGTATGGAGAGAACGTCACGCCAAACTCTTATTAAAATCTGAAAATTTAAGGTAGACTTGCTCATCGGCAAATGTATACACCTTGTACAACATGACTTGAGCCATTTTAAGAATCAATAGGGTTCCAACTTAAATTCGGCATACACCCAATACATCAAGCATCACCTATTTCAATAAAATGTCACCTTAAAGAGTAATGGCGGTAGAGTGAATCAGTTTTAAAAGTTGACATTTCATTGAAACAAGTGCTGCTTGGTATATTGTATGTGTGCCGAATTGACGAGTGGATCCTACTGATTAGTAAAAGGTCTTAAGTAATGTTTTACCAGGTGTGTACCTGTACCAAATAAGCAAGGCAACATTGAAATTGCCAGATTTCTTACTGGAGTTTGACATGAAGTTTTCTCCATATAAAGGAAGGGTTACCCAAAGTGACAAATGATCTGGCCCAACATGTCATGGTTAAACACTATGCCATTCTTTGTTTGTGCAAACTGAAATTAATTGCAGCAGCATATGTCTTAATCTATTCAGCCAGAGGAGAGATTGATGTGTTGGCTTGTTAGCAATCTGTCTGGTTTTACCCTCTGTTCTGTTTTCAGATTGATTTGAGTAGATTGTGAAAAGCATGCTGTGATTCTTTGGCCCTCTCCTCTCCCTTACATCAAAACAAATCCTGGAGCTGTAGAGAGGACAGCACATTATCTATGGGTTCATTGACTTCTGAGAATCTGCCAACTACTTCAGTCTGATGTTCATCATTGCATGGCACTCCAACTGCCAGAACACACACAGAGTAAACGGCATCAGTGACCATCAGGGAACTGGCCCTGGAAGTTTTTATTACAGTCAAACTAACAAGTGACGTCAACTGAGCATGTGACCTCAAATGCCTGCTTAACATCACTGTCTATATAACATAAGACAACATGGTGACTGAAAGGCATGAGCTTTAATCAAATTCTGAGAAATTATGTTCACATTAGAGTGTTCTATTAAAGAGATGCACAGATGTGTTTGTAGCTCAGGCATCTACAGAGCAGCATTGTTTTTAAATGTATAATAACACTTCAGCTATGTTACGTGGGCTAGTTTGTTTTGCATACAAACCAAAAACATCCTGCCCACAGCCCGGCTCTTGGACGGGGAAGGGAAGCGGTGTGAAGTTGGTGCTCGGGGCCTTCAGCGGAGGCTTTATCCAGCGTGTCCAGCAGCACAGCCTGAGTGCTGCTGAGTAGGGGAAGTGGCTAGGGAGGAGTGGGGGGAGTAGCAGAGATAACACACTTAAAATAGATGTGTTAGATGGCATTGGCTGTATCACCTGGCTGGGACAAACGACTTGACATTGGGAAAGGCAGAGTGAGCAAAAGAGAGGGGACAGGGGGTGTGATGTGTGTGTGGTAGAGTGATAAATGATGATGATAACTGTATAAGGATCAAATTTCAAGGACCAGATTTTGCTCACATAGCAGTAAGCACCTCCCCTTTGCCAAATACAGCAACTTATACACTGTGTGCATTAGCAATTTGGCCCACCGCTGCATTAAAACAAGAGCTCAGTGGTGCTGTTGTCTTCCCCTTAAAGGATAACACTGGTGTTTTTTAAAGGGCAGTTCCAGCGTGATTTGAGTTGTTGCTCATTTTTTACATTTTCCAAACATTTAATGTTAATTGTGATAGTTTGTACATGCATGCGCCACAAGTAAAGATATTTTAAAATCAGTTTTGACATACCTCTCTGCCTCATTCACTCCCATTCAAATCCAAATGGCATAGAAGCTGACAATCACATTTTATAAAGTTTTATAAAGTTGTATCAGAACGCTAATATCAGGTGATAAACTTTTACATTTTAAAAGAAGTTCCAGTGACTGTTTAACATTAATGTGTGGGTTCAGGAACACCGCGAGAGCCGAGACGAGACAGGATGGGGCGTCTTACTTCTGCTTTCTGCCGCACTGTTTTCTGTGTTTTCCTCTCCAAGATAAAACTTTCAACCAATAGCTACTGTTCTCTGTAGTTATGTCAGGACCCGCTTTCTGTCAATCACAACCCAGTCAAGCTGATAGACAGACCAAAGACTTCTTCCGCCAGCTGCAGTCTGTAAAATTAAACAGAAAATATAGCTAGATTTTACACAATTAGCTACGGCTTAAAATTGCTGCCCTCTTCTTTACCAGGAGTAACTTATAATATTTAGACAGCGTTTATTTCAGAAGATTTACTTTGAAAAACAACTAAGATGAGGGAAAAATAGCAAATTTCCAGTCATAAAAACACTGGAAAATGATCTACAGCGATGTAAAACAGTAAGGGAGTGCAGGAAATGAGCAAAAACTCCAATAACGCTGGCATTGTCCTTTACGTTTGCATCAATGGTCTAGGCTTCCCCTCCTTTATGTTATTCCTGCTGGTGTCTGCAGACAGTTTAGTTGGAGAAACCAGGGCTTGTTTTCCCACCTTCAGATGAAGCCATTTGCTGCCATTCATTCTTGTATAAAACAACTTCCACAGGAAAATTGCCTGAGCGAGATTATTCGTCACAGTAAACATGAAGCCTTAATTTGGTTTTGTCAGCGTTTCTGTTTTAGCATTACTTCATTGTGCTGAGCTGAGTGTTTTCATATCGGTGTCAATCACCTGACACCCACAGGAAGAGATGGAAGTCTTTCCTGTGGGTGTCAGGTTTTTGAGGGAAATAATCCCTCGCCTAACAAACTTTACTGTCACATCCATGTGTTTTTATCTAGGCAGTCTTTGTTAGCACAAGACAGTTAATTTAAAGCTAGTTTTGACACTATAATTTTGTATTTTAAAAACAAAGAAAAACAAGTAGGCTAAATGTTAAAAAATCAAATTACACATGGTGTGCATTGCAAAGTGACTGGGAAAATGTAAATTAGACACAGAAGTAAACGACACTGGCATTCTCCTTTCTTTGTGTGCCTCATGACATGATATGTGAAGTCACACATTTGACTAAAGTCTTGAGTTTAATACCTGTCCTGGGCTACCACCACTAAGGCAAATAATTACCCTGCTAACCTTCCCAACCTACTGACCCTATGCCCTCCCGTCTCTCTCCAGGCATCCCTCTGGTTTGCTTCCTGGTGCTTCTGCCTCTCAACATCCCCTGGTCTCAGATCAGCGTCACGTGGCTGGGCGTGGTCCACTTCCTGGCCTGCCTGTCGCCGCAGCTGGGCTCGGTGCTCTACCACCTCTTCATGAACCACGAGGGGGGCGAGCCCGTCTACCACACCCTCCTCAAACTCGACATGTGCGGAATCTGTATGATCAACACACTGGGTGAGCGCACAGGCTTCCTGATGTTTCGGCTGATTTCTCTCACTGTTCCTCTGTTTGGATCCATTTCCTCGCTCTGCTTCTTCTCTTGTCTTCTGCCTGTTTACTTTGAGTTTGGCGTTTTGTTTTTGATTGTCAGGTCAATTGATTTTCCATGGAAGTATTTTGTTTAGAGGTGCAGCGATACCAGTTTTTCAGAACAAATACAAGTGCTGAGTGCCTCATTAAGTAGATTGGCCAGTGCGAGTGCCGATCCAATTCTACTGGATTTACAGTCGATCGTGACACCTATATTGGCCTATTATAAAACAATTACAGGAACAAGTGCATCAGTTGCATTAATTTATTCATTTGATCAAATTATACACTGACCTTTGCATAACAATCCTCAGTTAAATAAAACAATAAATATTATGATGATAATAAATAGAAAATAGGCTACACAACAGGCTAGAGGATGGAGCTTTTAATGTTTTTACACTGGTCAAACACAATTTAATAATGGAAAACCAGTTTATTCAGGATAGGTTAACAGATAAAGAACAGTGTAGTAGGTTAGGCCTAATGAAAGGAAGTATTCAGCCTTCATAGCCAAGACTTCTCTTCTAAACAAAAGCTACTCTGCCTATCAACTTCACAAATAGCAGCATTTCATCATCATCATCATTTTCACATCAGGAGACATTTTTCCTCCCACTGGAAAAGTTTTATATCGCACCAGTGCACATTTCATGAAAGTATCCTTATCAGGACAGCTTAGTTACTTACGTAGCTTACTTAGCAGCTGGATCGCTGCCGATCCCGATAGTACAGATACTATCAGTGCACCTCTAATTTTATCAGAAGGAACTAATGTATGCAGGTTGTGTGTGTTGACTTATCTGTGTGTGTTTCCTCCCCTCAGGGGCGCTGCCCATCGTCTACAGCACGCTGCTGTGCTACCCCTTCACCCGCACTGTGGCGCTGCTCGTCTACATCCTGCTGTCCAGCTACGCCATCTACTGCGCCGTCACGGCCCGGAGCAGCGTGCGCCGGCTGCGCTCCTTCGCCTGGCAGGCGCTGTTCCGCTTCTCCTTCTTCCTGCTGCGCTGGGTGGGCGTGGGCGGCGGCAGCCCCACCTCGCTACGCCACTTCCTCACCATGGACGCGCTGGCCGTGCTGGGCGGGGTCATCAACATCACGCGGATCCCGGAGCGCTTCCGCCCGGGCCTCTTTGACTACTGGTGCAACAGCCACCAGATCATGCACGTACTGGTGGTGGGCTCCATCCTTTACCTGCACTGGGGCGTGTTGGACGACCTGCTGTGGATCAACAGCTACCACTGTCCCTCGGACTGACCCGCCCTCCCGCCCCTCCCCCGCCGGGAGGGAGGAGCGCCGGGACGCAACGCTAAAGGACCTCTGGGGGAGGGTCGGGGGCTGGGGGGGGCGGGGAGGAGGGCCGTTTGGAAAGGTAAGGGTCGGGAGGGGAAATCGGGGGAGGGGGGGAGTCGCTGCTGCTGCTGAATTCCTAAAAGATCACACGTGGATGGAGGTGAGATGGCGTGTTGGACATGTGCGCTCAAACCCAGAATGTTCATATCTTTGTCCATCTTGATATTTTGTGCGTATGCGGGCAAAATGTATGTCAAGTAACACGCACAAGCATAAAATTTTTACTCACTTGCCACAAACATGGACGCACGGGCGCATACACACACTTCACACACACACACACAAACACGCAGAAACACGCAGTAAAAGGGAAGATTTTAAACATAGTAAACTTAACGACTAAGTATCAAATACTGTAAAGCCTTAAGTAAAGGCTCTAGTAAAGGTTTTTAGACAAGGGTAACTGCTAGAGTGTAAAGCCTTTACTTAATCATATACAGACGTTTTACTTGAGCAGTAGTTGAGGCGGTTGATGGAGAGAGACGGTGGCTAAATGATATCACATGTTCAAGTTCTCTCAGATGTCACTGTTGCTACCTATGCAGCATATCCACATCTCACTCCATGCACATCACACACACACACACACACACACACACCACCCTCACACCTATATTTTTATACTACATGTCAGTAGTGATGCACAAAGCACTCCTAGACTTGTCACAGAGTCCAATGGAACTACTTGAGTTAGTTTTATTTATGACAGAGGATTGGTTTCTCTGTCCGTTCTTCGTCGTTTCAGTTGTCTCCTGCCACTGTCTGTCTGTCTGTCTTTCTCTGTGTGTCTGTCTGATTCGTCCCTCACTGTAGCTAGATGGAAAAAGAGTTGAAAACGGGTGAGGGGGTTCATTCCTCGGTTCGCTAGCATGTCGTGTATTGAGTTTACGTCCTTTAGGTGGCTCGGACCGCGCCGTAGACTCGATAAGTGCAGTGTTATCGATCGGCTTAGTTTGCACCTGAACACAGTGGCAATGAAATTCAGGCATTTTTGATCAGAAAAAAAAAAAAGTGCACACGTTTACAATTTGGGTGGTTCAGTTGGATAACGAGACGCTTCCACATCCTAATTATTTATTATTGTGTATTTATGACACCTCACATTGTGAGGAAGAGGAATTGTTTTTGATGACTATTTATGATGTTCCGTTTATGGAAGATGGGATTTTATGACTTTTAAAGGTAATACTTTTATCATATACCTTGTTAAGAAAAACGCTTCTAATGTACAGACGTTGACAGGCACTTAACAAGTGATTACATGCTCCTAAGGTTGCATTTTATGTTTTACACTGAATAGCTGGCATGTGTCCATTACACCTTGCTGTGCACATGGCAGCAGGATGGACTGAAAGAAATAGTGGATGCCATTTAACAGTTGCCAACTTTTACATTTTTAAACTATTTTCAACAATTGAAATATTTTTACACTAGAACCTTGTTTAGACAAACCCCAGACAAGAACCGTCCCGCTTCTTGGCACAATATGCAGAAAATACAGCAATGAAAAAATGTATTCCATTCAGCAGGATATTTCATCACATTTTAAATTGTGTGCATGCACATTCCCAATTTTCTGTACATCGTTTTCAATACTTTTAGAACGCTGTTTCAAACACAATCCCAACAATTGCAGCCTCTTATTGCAATATTGATATGTCAGTGTCAACTTTTTTTATCAATTGCCCACCCCTATGGAAGAAAAAAAATGAAATATCAATACTGCAACAAGAGGCTGCGATTGTTTTTGTGGGATTGTGTTTCACGGCGTCCTAAACAGCTTACTTTGTTGCTGTGCAGAATTCCTGGCTGACGAATCAAGTTGAATGTCAGAGAAAATCTTTTAATTCTAAGCATTAGCATCTCATTTTCTCCCCACAAACACATTTTTGCGCATTTATGTTGGTGAAAAAGTATTTTCGTTGTGAAGAAGTCATTTTTTATCGATGACCTTCTTTCCCGGGGGCTTGAAATGAACAAGGTTCTACTGTTTTCGGATGTTTACTCTTACACTAACCCTATCGGCTGGCGGTCCGTCAGTGAGGGCCGACCTCCAGGATGGAGGGATTGTTGCCCCAGGAACGGCCGTGGCCACGTTTAACTTTCTCATTTGAATGCACTGCTTTCTGCTCTGCAGCTGGACGCCTGTTCTGAAACAGAGTCCAGCTCGACTTGCACTTTTCTAACCTGAATAGAGGGAGCTTGCACACTCCATGGCTGATTTAAAGTGGAGGAGTGTTTTGTTAAGCTGGTCTAACCAGGCAGGAATGAACCCCTAGCCCTCCCCAGAGCAACTATGTGTGTTAGCGGTTTCTCAACTCTAACGCTCATGATTGTGTTGGCACTATATTCTGCACTGGTATTTCAGTTACTACTCTGAGTAATAGTAATGTTTACTTTCTGGATTACTTTGTTACTTGATTTTGCTCAAGTCTGGTGGTTGAGACCATGATTTCTTTTCTGGAGGTAGATTATTTGATGATGGACCTAAAAGAGCACTTTTTCTTTTTTTTTTTTTGTCTCTTAGCAACATTGCACTTGTTGTCTCCCACGCCAACAGTCACAGCCACACCCACCCACAGCTCGCCCCCCCCCCCCCCCCACTTCATCTTGCCAAATTAGCGACATCTAGTAAGGTGTAGCACATCCTCCGCTTCCTGTGTGAACACTGACTCACAGGTGAGGGAGGATTTCCCACAGTCAGCTCCCCCTGCCTGCCAAAAGAGCCAGACATGTCTGCTCGTCCCCCACCACTGTGGCAATTATTACCTTGTATAACCATGGCCCGATGTAGAAGCCGAAACTAATGTATTGCTGGCCACTGAATGAAACCGAATAGTGCATGATAGTAGCTGTGAATCAGAAACTGACGTCTCACAGGCGGATTTCAGCCTAGTGTTAGCGAAGCGCTTGTGCATTGTAACCATCCACACGTCATGTCACTCACTCCAGGACAAGTTTTTACACGCTATTGGGGGTGGGGGGGTGGGGTGGGGGGGCAGACACCATTATAGGAACACGATGGCCCAGAACAGAGGCAATACATCTCTATCAAATAAACTGCACTGTTTATTGTTTTCAAAAGGGCTTTGGATCAAAGTGAATTACGATAATGAAACTTATTTCAAGTCCGTATAAATAATGTAAATACATGTATGTAGGTTATATATACATACAGTGCAAACAATATACTCTGATACATTTTTGATACATACACGGTATGTAAAAGGAAAGAAAAATAAGAAGACATGGGATTAATATTATGAATAATATGCCACACATCAGTCGCTGCTCTCTCTCTCAGAGCCACGGCGAAAACATGAGAGGGAAGCAGGCCGAGGCTCGGTACTGTGCTTTTGATTAATATCAAAGACATGAGTTTGCTTAGCTATTTCCATATGTATGTGAACAACACAGAAAAAAAACAACAGCTGAAATTGGTTTCAGTGCTATTGTAGAGCTGTTAGACCTTGTTATTTTGAGACCCTTATCAAGAATGCTTTTGATCATTTAAATGTAACCTTTTTTTGTTTTTTTTTAATCTGTGGGAAAGACATTTGTGACCATCGTGGGGAATATTGCGGGCATGTTAATACCTCTTGACTACCACTGGTCTATCTATGCATTATCAGAGGAAAAAATACACTGAAGTGGATTTGTGTTTGTTAAACAGGTGTCTCTGATGCCCTCGACTCTCTGATCCACTCTTAACGGAGGGCTTCACTCCAACATCCTGGGTCTCCCACTTCTCAGGGTGCCATAACAGTAGCTGTAACATCCAAGGCCTAGTCTCTGCCGTCTGAAACATGGCTGTCAGGCTCTGCCCTCTCCGTCTGGCCTGCTTAGAAAGGACTGCTGGGTTTAAACTGGGGAGGGGGGGGAGGGGGGGTCAACAGGGTGTACGACTGGGAACGGGATAACAGCCCGGACTTGAAAGGGAGAGGTAAAGCGGAGAGGGAGAGGGAGGATTTCCCCCCCAGAAAACCATTTTTCAGAAGTGGAACTAGGCCAGCAAATTGGTCTTTGTCCTTTGTCTGTATGTTCAACGATTATAACAATGACATGATGTATGGAAAACGTTACTAACAAAACAGATTTTTTTTTCTTCTTTTTTTAAATTAACGCAGGTGCCGGATAGCCTGTTGATGACTTATTTATAATGGATTAACCGTCAGAACTATTGTTATATGATGATTATTATTATGATTACTGTTATTCTGTGGAAAAATTGATACTAATAATGACACTTGTCTAAACGTGTGTACAGATGGCGAGACGAGCCCTTTCCTTTAGGATGGAGGGAGCTTTCTGGAGGGTCTGTCTGTTCCCGTCCACTCTGTCATGGCATTTTAAATTATAAGCGAGTGAGTGTGCCTCCATCTAGTGGATGTTCTTGTGCACTGTTGCAGGCGTACTGTAGCCATACTGCAGGTATATGGAACTAATTGACACTGATTGATACTGTCATCAGTGGTATGCAGTCAAGGAGTGACAAAACCCCTTCTGTCGTCCAGGGTTGCACAAGCCAGGTATTTATTTATGTGTGCGGACCATGCGTGTACGCGGGCGTGTATGAACTGTCTCATACAGCAAGCATGAAATCTGTTTGTAGCTATTGATTTAATCCATATTTTTCTCCTCATGCGCTAACAGGGTGCCGACCGCATCCCTCGTGTGCCTCATTGTCCGGTCTGTGTCCTCGCAAATAGTGTGCACGACACGCAGACATGCAGTTTCTTCCTGTGTCTGTCAGTCCACACGTCTGTCCAACATTAGTGTCCTGTGTAACAGACAGGCTCTCGCACTCCTCAGTCTCCAGCAACGATTGTGCAATAAACTGAAGTCTATATTTTTAAACCTGCCTATAGGCCTTGTCTTTTGTCCTGTTTTACATTTTAGTGAGAGGTGGTGGTGTCTGTGTGTGTGTGTGTGTGTGTGTGTGTGTGTATTCTTGTACTTCCTTATGAGGACCAAATGTCCTCACAGAGGGAAAAATATGAGGAAAATCTTCCAAAGTGAGGATATTTCGCCCAACCTCACTTCTACAAGGGGTTAAATTAGGGTTGGAGTTTGGGGTTTAGGGTTGAGGTCAGAGTTAGGATTAGGTTTAGTGTAGGTAAGGGTTAAAGTTAGTTAGATTATGGGGTTAAGGAATAAATGCAGTCGATGGAAGGTCCTCACAAGCACAGTAAAAGAAACCTGTGTGTGTGTGTGAGAGAGAGTATGTGCTCAGATCAGGAGCAGTCAAATAAATTGTATCTACTTTTCCTTGGTAGTTCCCCCAGTATATCTTTTTTGTTTGCTGTAAGTAAACTATTCTGGTCAAATCAATGTACAAACAGAAGTAGAGCTGATCCTGAAGCTTTTGGCCCTCAGCAGCTTGACAACTGTGTCATCATGGTGCAGTGAAAGCAGCACAGCATCATACATTCACCATATAAAGCCTTTACTTCCCTCCCATCGTCTTTTAGAAGTGTGTTTTCATCAGTTCATCCTTGCGGCCACGACCCACCATGACCTGCTGAAGCTTCTGATCACAGTCCCTCCTAGAAGTGAAGGGATTTTGACTGTGATATCTCTCCTCATGTGTTGCCACTTTGAACCAAGGGGCCTGACTGTGCCACATATGACGGCGCCGATGACCGCCGTCTGCATTTCCCCCGGTATTTTTATCCTTCAAAAAGAGAGATTTCACAAAACTGGCAGCGTTTCCCCATCAGGTTGCCATCTGCAGTTTTTCAACCCCAATATGTGAAAGTCAAAGGAGACACCTCCCACTTCCACCTCCAGCCGAAAGTCTCACTTCCTCCATGTTGTACAGAGATGTACTTTAACCTAGCAGCGTCTCTTGAGTCCTCATTCTACTGGCAGGGTGTTTGGTGCACTGCTGAAACTCCTTGAGCCGAACCATCCCCACACAATTCCCAGGTAGGCCTTCTGCATCACTCTCCAGCCTGTCATGCTTCTGCACCTACAGTCCATTTGAGATATAGTCACTGAAGATATCATTTCATAATAGACGGATGTCAAGGATTCAAATTTTGCATCACTTTGTGGATGGGTTGAGTTTATCCTTCTGTTTTATGTTTGTGAAACATAGTGTGTGCTTTTTTGTAGCAGTCATGCTTTCCATCACAAGAGAGACAGACAGACAGAGGGAGGGAGAGAGAGAGAGATTATTGACATGCATTTAGGCTCCTGATAAAATTAAGGCTCACTCTATAAAGGATTATTAAATTAGCTGTGGGACGGCCTGAGCGGTCTTGTGATGCACATGCAACAAAAGAGTTCTACGTTTCTGAGTCTGAGCTTAGGCGCGGCTGTGCATTTGAGGAAGTAAAAATCTACAAATGGAGGTAAACAAAACCATATTCAGCCTTTTTGTTTGGTGGCATTGTGCAAAATCAGTGCAAGGTTGGTTCATTTTGGGAGGTTTGCATTTAATAAGTCAATATTGAATGAAATGCCAATTGATTTGAGGCTTAAGGCTAAGACAGGCATTTTTCTTTAGTCACTGGTTTGATTCCAGCTTTACTAAATGCTGCATCATATATATGTTAGCTTGACTGCTGAGTGAATTATTTGCATGCATGTGTATCCATATGCAAAGAGACACGGTACACCAGTACGTGGGAACAAAAGACAGTGTGTGTGTGTGTGTGTGTGTGTGTGAATGACAGAAAAGAGAGAGAAGAGGCTCTGTGGTTTTGTTGCTTGTGCTGGAGGATGTGGTGTAACTGTTGCTTCACACAGCTTTGTACTGAACACAGTGTCACAGCATGATGCCGTGCAACTCTGTGACCCTGTATCGCTGATAAATTACACTCTGTACTGTCTCCTTCATATTTTAGCTGGGTGCATGCGTGAGTACTTAACATACAGAATCCCAAACGTTAAGACAGAGAGCAGGGCGGAGAGCAATGCGCTCAGACAGACTAGAGGAAGTAGTTGTGAAAGCCTTTGCTTCCTCTTTTCTTAGCTTTCCTGTATTGTCTCTTTCCTGCAGCTTTGTGTCTGTCAGTTTATTTCCACATGATAAATCAGTCTCATAAGCAGAAGGGACGTCAGTGAAACTCCTATAGACAAAACAGTTTCATCATCATCATCACCCATTTGTATGTACATTGATTGCATGCACACTCGTATACTATTCATTCAAATGATGGCAGTTTGTGTGCATTTGTACCCACACCTCAGAGAGCCTCACATCTCTTCTTTTCAACTCAGTCACTTGCTCTCTCACTATAAGAGACTTAAAGGTTTAGTTGGGTTCTTCTACAGTTGTGTCACAGCTGCAACATCCCGCTTACAGATGTGAAATTCTTGCCTTTCTTTTTGAGTTTACTTCTGATATTAACCCCCGCTTCTCTTCCCCCCTCCCGACAACCAGTTCACAATGTCTAGGAGGGTCGTGCGGTCCAGTAAGTTCCGGCACGTCTTCGGCCAGGGGGTGAAAGCCGACCAGTGCTACGATGACATCCGCATCTCCCAGATGACATGGGACAGCAACTTCTGCTCGGTTAACCCCAAGTTCGTGGCCATGATTGTGGACGCCAGCGGCGGAGGGGCCTTCATCGTGTTGCCTCTGAGCAAGGTGGGTGTGAACAAAGTCAATGCTCACTCTGCAGCGAAACGAAACACTCAAAACCACCTATTTGCACTCTGATGTTTGAGCTACTTCCGTCTACCTCTTGACAATACCATTTTTGGATATGTTGGTCATGACATTTCAGATGCGAGTCGATGTGACGCGGTTTTTTAACACCACGTTTACACTTCAGAATTTGAATATTGCCAAGCGGCATCACGCATTTAGCTGAATAAGGAAGTTTCATGCCGCCTTTGACTCTCTCCGCACGTCACTCACCCTGCTGTTGAGAGATTTTCACCATATTAGGAGAGCTTCAGTGTCAAATCAGTCAGGACAGGATGTGGCCTCAACACAGTTGTTTTGCAGTCACTTGTGTGGAGTAAGTTAGGTGGCTTTACTCCTTTATTACATTCTATCTGCCTGGAAACCCAGAAAAATTGCAAACCCTGTGGTCTACTTGACTCGTCTTAAGTTATAACATCTGAATTTCTTACGAGAATTCACATTCAAAGAAGCTTCCCCTGAGATCACCTGCATGTTTCCTCAGGCCCGTGAATTTAATATACAGCATTATTCATGGCTTTCTCTCTCATGTAATGTGGAACTCTTGAGGGAATAAAAAGGGCTGAGGGACCATAGAGCCTAAAACTGCAGGAAAATGTGCTGTGGGATGAACTGCTCCGGGATGAGCGGTGCTGCTGTCAAGCTTGTCTCGCTGTATTTTTAATGACTCGGTCAATTTTTGCCAATGTTCCTCAGTCAGCTCAAGAATCTCAGTGGAGCCTCTTGTGATGATATGCTGGAAAAATGCTCTTGTGGTTGTTTAGTTGTTTCTCAGCATCAGCTCAACCTGATCAAACAGATGCAACATCATAAGAACGATTGTCAAAACTAAACTGAATCCACATAAGAGTGAAATAATGAACTCTGGATGCCCTGGTCCAGGCAGAAGTGGGCCAGTGTGAGGCGGGGTGGGAGAGGGAGGGCGGCCCAGACTGAGCTACGGAGGACCAGGAGGATCATGGGAGTTCATCTTCCTGATTGTACAGTGGATTCCTCTCCTCTCTAACCCAGTTAACAGGCATTAGGGGTAATTGGAGGCATAGCTGTGCAATTTGTATCAGCTGACGATCAAGTTTCCTTCTCCCACCTGCGCTAAACTCTCCTGTGTCCTACTCTGCTCGATTGGAAAAATCACAGTTGTGCTTTACCTTTGAAATCCTTTGTTTTAGCCAGCCAGCTATCACATTTACCCCCTCTTGACCTTTTGAGCTGCCATGTTGTTCCTGTGTGTTGTCCAGATGAGTTTTGATTTCTGACAGCTCTTCTTCTGTCTGTCTCTCTCTGTCTGCAGACAGGACGTATTGACATGTCCTACCCCACTGTGTGCGGCCACACGGGTCCCGTTCTGGACATCGAGTTTTGTCCTCACAACGACAACATCATCGCCAGCGGTTCTGAGGACTGTAGTGTGATGGTACGGCATTTTAATACTCCAACAGCAACTACTGTTTTCAATATGACCGAATCTTTCAGTATGATCACTTTGGTCCTCACTAAAGAGTGTATACAATAGATTCTTAGCTCTGTAATGTGATGTTTAAATTCGATGTGTGGTAGATTTGGGAGATCCCGGACGGCGGCCTGACTTCGCCCCTGACAGACCCTGTTGTGAAGCTGGATGGCCACTCTAAACGTGTTGGCATCCTGAGCTGGCACCCCACCGCCCATAACGTGCTGCTGAGTGCAGGTACTACACTCCACCCTGAATGAGCCCCCTTAAAACACCGACCCAATCCGAGCTGCAGTTACAGCATTAGATGGAACTGTCCTCTTGTGCTAGTTTTAGTGTTAGACTCTGACATCCAAACCCAGTTAGAGGAACAAGGGCTGACAGCATTACCCAGTACTTCCTCAACTATCTTTTGGTCTCAGCATTAACAGGCTAATATTACGGCTGACCCTGCTGGCTTGAAACAGCCCGGTCAGCAGTTCAGAAACCAAATTGTATCAGCAAACTTGAGCTGAGAACGGCGTACTCACCGTTCTAAACCGGTGTTTAGAACAGCAAATGTTAAAGCTTTCATGAACTGGGTGTAGGTTTATTTATTTATTTATTTAGTAGTTTATTTGATAGGGACAGAGCAGTTAACATAATTACACTTCACAATTGAAATATAAAAGAGTTTGTAGCTACTACTAATTTCCAACCTTAGTCCCTAATTGGGTTAGGGTTACGGTCTAAAATGTCTTGTATAGGCTAATAAAAAGTACAGAAATTAAAAAAATAGCCTACATTATACATCATCACAATGAATCACTGTATCAGTCGGCGATATAGCTTAACAAACCAGACATTTATATAAATATGTATGAAAATAAAGTGGAGGGTGTTTGTCTGATGATGATCACCAACTGGAGGTCCCGTGGCTGAACTGTCTTTGCCTCACTGCTGCGCCCCTGCAGGCTGTGATAACGTGGTGATCCTGTGGAACGTGGTGCGCGGCGAGGCGGTGGTGCGGCTCGACACCGTTCACACTGATCTCATCTACAGCGCCTGCTGGAACAGGGACGGCTCCCAGATCCTCACCTCCTGCAAGGACAAGACCCTGCGGGTGCTGGACCCACGCAAGGGCACCGTCATTATTGTGGGTCCCCAGCTCACCCTCCTCTGCACCCTCACTGCTGTTTAGAGGACAAGGCTTAGCTGATTGGTTTTCTCCATAATGCATAATAATCTTTATTAAAAAAAAATAGTGCAAAAATGTGACTTTGAACTCACATATCATAGATAAGATAAGATAAAACAAAGAAGCAAAGTTTGGATAAAATAACGAATCACAGTGTCGCCTGTAAAGCTTATCTTTATTGTTAATCGAACATTTTTTCTAATATTTGGGATTGTAATAGTTAATTTCAGTAGCAATTTGAGGACCTTTAATTTCAGTGCAAAACAAGCAAGAATTTGGTTTGGAATGAGCAATTCTTGACGTGTGAATACAAAATTTGCCCAAAAGACACATAACCTTGATTTTATTATCAATGAGCAAAGAGCCAAATAGAAACATGACCATGTCTTCATTTTTGCTTATTTCTTATATTATTATCATTATTATTTTTATTATTTTAAATATTTAATATGTAAAATTTAATATATTTGATAACCTTAGAATATTATTACTTATTAACTTGAATAAGCAATGCTATGTCCTCTGAGAAAGCAGCTGTTGTAAGAACACTTAAATGAAGAATAGATAGATGTGAAATAGAGTCAATTTCAAGACGACTTAATATGATGAAGTGCAGACAGAGGTAATACAAATATTGAGCGCTTAGCTCTGAGTTTGATTTTTCTATCACTAACGCCCCACCTCTCTGTCTTTCTACTCTGCCCCCTACACACACACACACACACACACACACACACACACCTGCAGGAGAAGGAGAAGCCCCATGAGGGCTCCAGGCCCGTCAGAGCGGTGTTCGTGTCCGATGGGAAGATCCTCAGCACCGGCTTCAGTCGCATGAGTGAGAGGCAGGTGGCGCTATGGGACCCAGTGAGTGACAAAAGTCCTAGATACTCAAGTTTTTTACGAGTTCTTGGTTTGTCTCTACAGTCGCTGCTGTCAGGCTGAAAACCTTTTAACTACAATGCTGGAGGGTTTTTTCCCCTATTGTGCTTTGTGAGTTTCTCGACCCTTGGGCCCATAAACCAATGAAATTATCATTATTATTATTATTATTATTTATAATATCTTTTATAATATATTCAAAATGCTAGTTATTAAAGGGAGTCATTTATTTACAGCAGCATGTTTCAGACTGACAGCTTACAGCACTAAGCATAGTGTTGCTCTCTGTTCTTCCACATGAAGCTAAATTCACTAATTCCTCTGCTTACCTGCAGTCTGGTTCTGCAGTTCTTTTTCTACAGTATATTACCTTTTTCATCTGACAGCATGTAAACATATAGAAGTCAGCCTGGCCTACAGTATGTGAATCCCTGTGTTTTTCAACAGAACAACTTTGGAGAGCCGCTGACCCTGCAAGAGCTGGATACCAGTAGCGGCGTCCTGCTGCCGTTTTTTGACCCAGACACCGGCATTGTCTACCTCTGTGGCAAGGTTAGAGGTTTCTCTCTCTCTCTCCACACACACACACACACACACACACACACACACACACGCACACACACACACACACACACGCACACACACACACACACGCACACACACACACACACACACACGCAGTTGACTTACTCGTCACTTCCTTGTCACAGGGGGATAGCACTATCTATTTTTTTTCTACAAGCCATAGGTGTTGTCCCATAATGAAATGTGTTGCCTTGGGCACTGGGATTAACACACACACACACACATGCACACACACACACACACACACACACACACACACACACACACACACACACACACGCAGTTGACTTACTCGTCACTTCCTTGTCACAGGGGGATAGCAGTATCCGTTACTTTGAGGTGACAGATGAAGCTCCTTACGTCCACTACCTCTCCATGTACAGCAGCAAGGACAGCCAGAAGGGGATGGGCTACATGCCCAAGAGGGGGCTGGAAGTCAACAAATGTGAAATCGCCAGGTAAACATATTACATACCTACATATTTATAAAAACAAGTGAAAACTAGCATAGTGCATTGAACATGCTTGTCAGCTGCGTGCGAGTAATGTAATAATTGTACGTGTTTTCTTTGATGACTGCCAGTTCGAAGGCAAAATCTCCCTACTTCTGCTCTTATTCTAGAACAGGAACATAAGTAGAAAAATCCAAGTTTCTCTACCTAACACTACCCATAATTCCTTGCAAACATCAAGTGCCTGCATGGAACAATGAGGAGTTCTCTTTATTTTTGTTGTACAATCATGCAAATAAAATGGTGAATGGCTTATTATGGGAAAACATTGTACAATCCATTGTTATCCATTTATACACACCATAAAAGTGATTCCTCTACAGAAAGACATGTATATAAATCTTCAGAACAGCATTATGGGTGCTGTCTCACTGGCAGTATATCCTGCCAAAGTAATCAATTAGCACCATTTGCAGGCCAGTAGGTGTTACACCACAGGCTCAAGCATATGAGAAGCAAAATAATCACTTAACACTGTAACTTACTACCACATTCAGTTCAGACATGCACAGTTTACTGATGTCTTTGATTACCTAAAATTTGAACAATACATCTTTTTACTTCCAGGTTCTACAAACTCCACGAGAGGAAGTGTGAGCCCGTTGTCATGACGGTGCCCCGCAAGGTAAATAATGTCATCTGAGCTTAAAATAAAAACAAGTTCATTCATGCATCTCTTTCATTGTCTCACTCACTCTCTCATCTGATGTGTCTGTGCAGTCCGATCTGTTCCAGGAGGATCTGTACCCAGACACGATCGGTCCGGAGCCATCGGTCGAAGCGGACGACTGGTTTAACAACAAAGACGGCCAGCCGATCCTGATCTCTTTGAAAGACGGGTTTGTAGCAACCACCAAAGCCAAGGAGTTCAAAGTCCACAAAAGTCTCCTGAAGACTGCGAGCGCTTCCACTGGGAACCAACCGGACAACAACGGGGTGAGAACATTCAACAACAACAACAACAACAACTTCTACTGCCGCTACTGCTACTACTACTGCTACTACTACTACTACTACTGCTACTACTACTACTACTACTACTACTACTACTACTTCTACTACTGCTACTACTACTTCTACTACTGCTACTAATACTGCTACTACTACTACTACTACTTCTACTACTGCTACTACTACTACTACTACTACTACTACTACTTCTACTACTGCTACTACTACTTCTACTACTGCTACTACTACTGCTACTACTACTACTACTACTACTACTACTTCTACTTCTACTACTGCTACTAATACTGCTACTACTAGTACTACTACTTCTACTTCT